>NC_134354.1:96999391-97110289 GCF_048569485.1 Anomaloglossus baeobatrachus | reverse complement strand
GAGATGCCTCTGGCTGGAGGGGGCTGTGGGGTCTCCAGACTCCCCCACACACACTGTGTGGAGACATAGGACGTTCCCAGACAGCGGATCTGCGGCCCCCGCGCTGGGCACAGACGGGACAAGCACCAGTGGCCGCAGAGTCCGGGGACCCAACACAAAGATAAATTCTGTATGTTTTAATTTTGGCAAGTTTTGTAGTGGGAAGTGTCAGGTTTCCTTGGAGTTGCAGGGTGACAGACACTCATCACACCCAGCTTTCCCAGACTCCTGAACGGCCAGGATGGAACATATATGTGTCCTACACAACAATGCAGAGCTGCCTATTGTCTTCTGTTATCAGCCGGTGTGCGGAGCCGATCTCCCGGTGCCCTCCACACAAGGCCGCAGACCCGCCGGCCCCCACTCCAGGCCCAGCCTCCTCTCACTCACCGTCTGCATTTCCGTCCTCAGCCGATGTCAGCCGGGCAGGACGCGGATTGTGTCCGCCATCTTGTGCGCCCCCCCGTCTCCTCCTCCTCCTCCTGCCGGTCACCACCTCCCCGGGAGCAGTCGGCGCTCAGGCCCGGGCTCACTGCGGCCCGTAGATCATGTCCGGAGAGGTCCCTGTGTCCCCGGATGGGGTGTGCGCGGCGGCTGCAGCGATCAGATCACTCCGCCTCCTCCTCGGACACGGCGGCTTCACACGGTCCTGACAGGACGCTGTATGGGACCGGAGCCAAGCGGATCCGGGAGAGAAGACCCGCCGGGATTTCGTGTCTCACAATGACTTCTAACCGGGAATGAGCCGCGCGGCCGGAGCCCCGGATCCAGAGAGGTTACCAGACCCGGGAGACGGCACGAGCTCAGCACACAGCTGCCAGGACCTGCGGAGCCGCGCGACGGGCGGACGGGGCGTGTCCGGGGGCGGGGCCTCACCTACATGTTACATGTGTGACGGCCGTACGTCTGCGTGAGGTCTGTGTGTACAGGAACCCGGCGGCCTCTGTGCGTGCGTCCTTGTGTGTGCGGGGACCAGCGGCCTCTGTGTGTAGGAACCCGGCGGCCTCTGTGCGTGCGTCCTTGTGTGTGCGGGGACCAGCGGCCTCTGTGCGTGCGTCCTTGTGTGCGGGGACCAGCGGCCTCTCTGTGTGTAGGAAGTAGGAACCCTGCGGTCTCTGTGCGTACACGAATGCAGCGGCCTGTGTTCGTGCAGGGACTCAGCGGCCTCTGTGCCTGCGTCCTGTGTGTACGGGACCAGCGGCCTATGCGCCTCCTATTTCCAACAGTCCCATAGACAATGAATGGAGCTGAGTTTGAGCATGTGCACTTCATTCAAGACAAGGCTGCGCAGGTTTCCCAGTTCTAAAAACCTGATCGATAGGAATCCCAGTTATAAGACCCAATAGGTCAGTAAGTTATCCCCTATCCTTTGCATAGGACTTAGCTTATTATATTGGAAAAACCCTTAGGCCAGAATCACACTTGTGAGAGACTCGCGCTAGTCTCGCATCGCATCACCCGGCATGGCCGCACACTCTCCAGACAGGAGCGGGATGGCAGCATGTATTTCTATGCAGCTGAGAAGCTCCTGTCCGGAGAGCATCAGGCCGTGCGGGGTGATGCGATGCGAGACTTGCGCGAGTCTCTCACAAGTGTGACTCCAGCCTTAAAGGAAACCTGTCAGCTCAGATAATGCCATTTCCCTGCAGATATGGAGTTAATCTGCAGGTTAATAGCGTTATAAAGGTGCCATGACACTGTTTCTAAAAGGATAGCACCTGGGAGAAAATGAACTTTATTCCTCGCGGGATCTGCCGACTTTCAGTTATGCAGGTGTTAGCATGTCACCTGTAAGCACACCCGGCAGTGACGCCCTGTCAACAAAGCAGAAAAGAAGCCACCTCTCTGTAGATGGGACGTCAGCAAAAGCCGCTGAATCGCCTGCTGGTCACCAGGCACAACAGGCAGGTAGTTGGTAACTACCTGCCTGTTGATTTTTATGCATAGTAAAATGAAAAATAACGTGTCGGGTAACGTTTTTAACCCAATATCAGCAGGACGATAGCATGTGTAAGGCCTCTTTCACATGTCCGTGAAAATCACGCACGTTTTTCACGGACGTGTCAAAGGCGCGTATTCTCCATGTACCGTGTTTATGGCACAACGTGTGGTATCCGTGATAACACACGGAGAACGGGAACTTTCTGCTTACCTGTCCCTGGCGTTGCTGTCCGTGGTGCTGATCTGCGGCCTCCCGTCCTGCCGACTCCCTGCTGCTGCTGCTTCTGACCCACAGTGGCGTGAATATGCAATGAGCGGGGGTCGGAAGCAAGTGCCAGCAGCGGCAGGGACAGCAGCGCTGGAGAAGGTGAGTATAGAAATTCTTTTTATTTCACAGACACGTGTGTTTTCTCCGGTGCGTGTCACACGGATCACATCTGTGCGGTCCATGTGACACCCGTGATGCTGGAGAAAAACGAACATGTCTACGTGTGGAGCACACAGGCACATGTATGCTCCACACGCACACACGGTCCATGACAAAACACGCACGTGTGCGCAGCCTATTGATTTTAATGGGTCTACGTGTGCCAGTGGCTCCGGCACGTGAGGAAACAGACCAAACACGTACCGGAGACGCGGACGTGTGAAGGGGGCCTAAATGATTATCATCAAAAAAATAAGAGAATCCTGACCTGCTAAAAGCAAAACATGACAGACCTGATCAGCCATGTAGATTCCAACATGTATATGCAGCAATACACACAGAAGATTACAGCCAGACTATTATATCCATAGTGAAAGAGTCATCATCCTGAGTTTAGGGACCAGCCTACTAAGCAATTCTAGGATCTAATTACACCTAACAAAATTGTTTCAAAAATGTTTTAAAAGTGCTCAACTTTACACAGAACATACAGTATACAACTATATACCACAATGGTCTCGTACTGTTACTACAGCATACAATAGTATTTCCTGTGTCATGGTAACTATTGTACAACTTCAGTATACAAAGCCACAGACAGTGCTGTCCTTTGACCCCTGCCTATGGCTGAAAGAGCTGGCCCGTCAGTGTGCACATCTAATTGGTAAAATGCAAGTGAAGCTGTTCTGTTTGTGGGTGTGGACCTACTGTGCCACAGCACCAAGTCACCCTTGACAGGCGTAACTAAGAGACTACTTCTTCACTAGCGCCTCTGATGGTGAGGATAGGTTTGTGCTGGAAGGCAGCCGCCAGATGCTACTCCAGGGGATATCCCAGCACTGCGGCAGCTGAACCTCAGGGATTTAGGATGCAGGGACGAACTCAGGTGCAGACTGGACAGCTGGTGCATATTAGACGACTGGTTCAGACTGGTGCCGAGGATTCCTCAGGTGTAGCAGGTACAGCGGGTACCACAAGTTCAGGTAGGTACTAGATTGCAGGTACAGGGAACGGGACATGACAACTAGCAGCATGTCACTAGCAATAAGACCACGTTGCTCAGGCACCTTCCGTAGGGGGAGGATGCCTTAAGCACCTAGTGCATCTCGGCCATAGGCTGAGAGGCACTTCCCGGTTAGAGTACTCTTATCCTTAAGAGCAGGGACGTGCACGCTCCCTAATCACGCTCCCAGGAGACCTGTGCAGCATATGCAGGCCCCAGGAACTGACAGGAGGGATGGAAGCAGATGCAACTACTGAGCAGCCAGGAGGATGAGTCTCCCGGTATCCCTGACAGAAGTAGGAAGTGAGACTGCTGGACGCAGTCCAAAAACCAGGAAGGATCCAGACGTCTCTTATCCGCATGCGTTTTCATCTGTATGGAGGACCACTCCAGAGAGACCTTGGTTTTTGCCCAGATTTTGGAGAAACTCTTGAGAGCATCAGCCGCAGCGTTGCTGGAGGTGGTAGCCACAGGAAAAGAAATATTCGGTTGCTGTCCATATATAATATAGAATGGAGAGTTAGCAGAGGAGCCACTCACTGGATTGTTACAGGAGAACTCAGCCCAAGGTAGAAGTTCGACCCAATCGTAGTGTGCATTGACGAAGTGCCGCAGCAATTTTGTCAAAATATAGTTGACCCACTCCACTTGACCATTGGACTGAGGATGGTAGGCAGACGAGAAGTCCAAGGTCATATTCAGCAATTTAGGGGTGCTTCACACACAGCGAGCTCGCTGCCGAGATCGCTGCTGAGTCACGCTTTTTGTGACGCAGCAGTGACCTCATTAGCGATCTCGCTGTGTGTGACAATGAGCAGCGATCTGGCCCCTGCTGCGAGATCGCTGCTCGTTACACACAGCCCTGGTTCGTTTTCTTCAAAGCCGCTCTCCTGCTGTGACACACAGATCGCTGTGTGTGACAGCAAGAGAGCGACAAATGAAGCGAGCAGGGAGCAGGAGCCGGCGTCTGACAGCTGAGGTAAGCTGTATCCAAGATAAACATCGGGTAACCAAGGTGGTTACCCGATATTTACCTTAGTTACCAGCCTCTGCAGCTCTCACGCTGCCAGTGCCGGCTCCGGCTCTCTGCACATGTAGCTGCTGTACACATCGGGTTAATTAACCCGATGTGTACAGCAGCTAGGAGAGCAAGGAGCCAGCGCTAAGCAGTGTGCGCGGCTCCCTGCTCTCTGCACATGTAGCTGCATTACACATCGGGTTAATTAACCCGATGTGTACTGTAGCTAGGAGAGCAAGGAGCCAGCGCTCAGTGTGCGCGGCTCCCTGCTCCCTGCTCACACTGGTAACTAATGTAAACATCGGGTAACCATACCCGATGTTTACCTTAGTTACCAGTCTCCGCAGCTTCCAGACGGCGGCTCCGTGCAAGCGCAGCGTCGCTTGCACGTCGCTGCTGGCTGGGGGCTGTTCACTGGTCGCTGGTGAGATCTGCCTGTTTGACAGCTCACCAGCGACCATGTAGCGATGCAGCAGCGATCCTGACCAGGTCAGATCGCTGGTCGGATCGCTGCTGCATCGCTAAGTGTGAAGGTACCCTTACAGGAGGCCCTTCAGAATCTGGATGTGAACTAGACGCCTTTTATCAGACACAATGTTGGGGGTAGATTATGCAGGGGGAACACTTGCTGGAAGAAATGCTCAGTGAGCAGAGGGAAGACCGGGCAAAGAAGTGAAGTAGGCCATTTTGAAGAATCTGTCCACTATGACCCCCAGATGATGGAGCAAATAGAAGACACCGGCAGGTCAGTGATGAACTTTATAAAGATGTGCTGCCAAGTGGTGGAATGCACAGGTAGAGGTATTAGCCACCCAGAGGGAACCTTCTTAGGGATCTTATAAGCGAGCACATGAAGGGCAGGCTGAAACAAAGTTCACAATGTCCTTGCGCAGAGTTGGCCACCAGTAATGCCACAAGATGAGAAGAGTCAGCTTCTTATGCCCGGCATGACCTGCAAGCTTCGAGGATTGACTCCACTGCAGCACCAGCTTTTTTGTTTCTGCGCCAAGTCTTTTTGGGTGGTACCAGAGATAAGCTTACTGGAGCTACCGTGAGCATTTTGGAGGGCTCCATGATGTGTTGATGCTGCTCCTCTTGGTTGGCAGGTAAAAAATCCCTGGAGAGTGCATCCGCCTTGACGTTATTTTGAGACGTTCAGTCGCCAGAAAATGGAGAACAAAGTTGAAGCGGACGAAGAACAGCAACCACCGGGCTTGGTGTGGATTGCAGGTAGGTCAAAATCTTGTGATCGGTGTTGATGACAATGGGATGCACTGCCCCCTTCAATAGGTACCACCACTCCTTCAGAGCCATCTTAATCACCAACAATTCTCAGTTGCCAATCAAGTAGTTGTGCTCAGGAGCAGAAAATGCCTTGGAAAATAAGCTGCAGTCACCATTCAACAGGTAGCAGATTTCTGCGTGAACCAGCCCCACATGAAGAATCATCCAATTTTAAGAACTGTTTGTTGATTTCCGGTCTGTGCAGCGCTGGGGCTGATGAAATGGCCTGCTAAAGGGAGATAAACACACTCTCAACCTCAGGAGTTCACATCCTAGGATTCACCACCCTGCAGGTCAAGATGAACTGGCGGTAGTAATTGGCAAAGCCCAAGAACCACTGATAGAACGAGACCATTTCAGTACCACTGACACCATCTCCGGATTCATCTTCAAACTGTTGTCGGAGATTATGTAGCCCATGAAGGGAAGGGAAGTCAGTTCGAAGACACACTTCTTGAAATTGGCTTACAGACAATTCTCCCTCAGCGTCTTCAAAACCTACAGAACATTTCTCCTGTGTGTTGACAAGTCAGGTGTAATGCTCGCGGCCGATGAAGAGACAGTGGGTGGGATTAGTGAACCCACTGCATCATAGGGGGGACCCTGGCTTACCCCTTAGAGGGAGAGGCATAAAGCACCCATCGCAAGGCAGATGCCAGGTACCACTGCCAGGGCAGTGACTGGGACTGTGGCAGTTGATTCTCCGGACAGGTGACGGACTAAGGAATAGCAGGGTACAGGTGAGGTAACTGAGGCATGTTGGACAGGCAGGTACGGACTGGAATGGTGGGCACGGCAGAGATAGACAGGTATGGGAAGGCAGATCCTGGAGATGGACATAGGGATAACAGAGCAGGAGCTCAGGACCTGACAACTAGCTAGGTAGCAGACTGACTGACTAACTAGAGGCGTTGTGCAGGCACCTCCCCTAATGGGAGTATGAATTAAATACACTCTGCCTCTCAGCCATAGGCTGAACGGCATTTCCTGGAAATAGCATGCCGGCCCTTTAAGAATAGGGCCGATGTGCACGCGTGCATCTTAGGCTATGTGCCCACGGGTGATCGCACCTGCGTATGTATCCGCAGGTACGGCCGCAGGCTTCCCGCAGCTGCCCACCGGCATCCGCAGCTATTTTTAGCTGCGGGATTCCAGCGATATAGCAGCGGTAAACCTGCGGACTTTCATGCAAATTACCTGCGGATGTCCCGGCCTTTATCTCCATAGCGGAGGGCCGGGATTTCCGCAGGTAATTCCGCATGAATAATTGACATGCAGTTACGTGCGGCTGCGGGACATCCGCAGAATATTCCGCAGCCGCACTTTCCGCAACGTGGACACAGACACTCCCCATGTCCCATAGGATAACATGGGGAGTGTCTGTACATGCTAAAACCTGCGGATTTATCTGGAAAATCCAGAAAAGTCCGCAGATTTTCCGCGGCAAAATCCGCAGAAACAAGCTCCCGTGGGCACATGCCCTTAGGTGCACTCCTTGGCGGGAGAACAGACTCAACTTCCTTGCCATTGTTTTTTTCGCCCTCAGTGCCAACCATTCGGACACTGCCGGCGGTTCTCCCCAGGTTCCTACTCCCTTCGTTCACTGTTAATCAGTCGCCACTATGTGTTTTCTGTAAAGCTCAGCAGCATTTCATATGGTAGTAACAGGCTCAGGTTCATTCTGTAATTCAGAGATCATGAATTAAGGTACCTTCACACTTAGCGATGCAGCAGCGATCCGACCAGCGATCTGACCTGGTCAGGATCGCTGCTGCATCGCTACATGGTCGCTGGTGAGCTGTCAAACAGGCAGATCTCACCAGCGACCAGTGAACAGCCCCCAGCCAGCAGCGACGTGCAAGCGACGCTGCGCTTGCACGGAGCTGCCGTCTGGAAGCTGCGGAGACTGGTAACTAAGGTAAACATCGGGTATGGTTACCCGATGTTTACATTAGTTACCAGCGCACAGCTGTGTGTGCAGGGAGCAGGGAGCCGCGCACACTGAGCGCTGGCTCCTTGCTCTCCTACCATAGCTACAGTACACATCGGGTTAATTAACCCGATGTGTAATGCAGCTACATGTTCAGAGAGCAGGGAGCCGCGCACACTGCTTAGCGCTGGCTCCTTGCTCTCCTAGCTACAGTACACATCGTGTTAATTAACCCGATGTGTAATGCAGCTACATGTTCAGAGAGCAGGGAGCCGCGCACACTGCTTAGCGCTGGCTCCTTGCTCTCCTAGCTGCTGTACACATCGGGTTAATTAACCCGATGTGTACAGCAGCTACATGTGCAGAGAGCCGGAGCCGGCAGCACAGGCAGCGTGAGAGCTGCAGAGGCTCGTAACTAAGGTAAATATCGGGTAACCACCTTGGTTACCCGATGTTTATCTTGGATACAGCTTACCTCAGCTGTCAGATGCCGGCTCCTGCTCGCTTCATTTGTCGCTCTCTCGCTGTCACACACAGCGATCTGTGTGTCACAGCGGGAGAGCGGCTTTGAAGAAAACGAACCAGGGCTGTGTGTAACGAGCAGCGATCTCGCAGCAGGGGCCAGATCGCTGCTCATTGTCACACACAGCGAGATCGCTAATGAGGTCACTGCTGCGTCACAAAAAGCGTGACTCAGCAGCGATCTCGGCAGCGAGCTCGCTGTGTGTGAAGCACCCCTTAGGCTCTGTTCAAGGCCCCTTGCTTATATAGTGGTGCTGGCCCATTTTTTGCCTTTCACACATCCAGCAATCATCTGATGACAAAAAAGTTCTGTAAACAACTTTTTTGACCATTTTTAAAAAAAATTGATTTCTGCCCATTCCGTTTTTTTAACATTAGAGTCTAAGGAGAATGGATCTCTTAACAGATTGCTATTTATCTTCCATTTGAAACTGATCCAGTAAGAAAAAAAATGGATCCTTTTATAAATGCAAGACAAATGGCTGGCTAAATAGCAATAAATTAACGGATCCCGGCACCCAATGCACCTGGGCAAGTGTCGGGGCCCTGGACATCCGGGGGGGCTACTTGCCTTCATCAGTTCTGCGGCCCCCGGGCCGATTTCCAGGAGCCGCAGTGCTCTGCAGGAAAGTGCAGCTGCTGGCACACAGTCCACAGCGTTCGCTGTGTGCTCCTGGTCTGTCGTTCATCTGTGGGCGGAGCTACTGCGCGGTGTTCTCCAGTCGTACAGATGAAGAGGAGCCGTAGGGCCAGCCAGCGAAAACCAGCACAGTGCTGCCGTCCGTCGCTGTGTGGGCCACCTCTCCACTGTGACCTGAGCGGTATGTTCCACACACACCCCACCCCACCTTCCGATCTGTATATGCCCTCCCCCACGAGCTATATGTACTGGCCCCCCACAGAGCAGTGTGGGCACATGTCTCAGCTGCTCCCACCATAAGCTACAACCCTTGTATAAAAAGGAGATAACTAAAACAGTATGTGTGCAGCAAAGCTGTGTGTATGTGTGTGTGCAGCAGAGCTGTATATATGTGTGTGCAGCAGAGCTGTGTGCGTGCAGCAGGGCTGTGTGTGCGTGCAGCAGAGCTGTGTGTATGCGTGTGTGAAGCAGAGATGTGTGTGCAGCAGAGCTGTGTATGTATGTGTGCAGCAAAGCTGTGTATGTATGTGTGCAGCAGAGCTGTGTGTGTGAATTGAGTTGTGTGTATGTGCAGCAGAGCTATGTGTATACAGTATGTACTCTTTGGGCAGCAGATCTGTGTGTATGTATACAGCAGTGATTTGTGTATAGTAGTGTGCGTAAAGGCAGCAGACCTGTGTGTTTTTCTGTGTCTGTACATCTGCAGCAGAGATGTGTGCAACAGGGCTATCAGGGTGCATGTGTACAGCAGAGCTGTGTGTATACAGTATGTACTCTGGGCAGAAGAGTTCTGTGTAGTAGTGCAGTGTGCATGAAGGCAGCAGAGCTGTGTGTGTGTGTGTGTGTGTGTGTTTGTGTCTGTACATATGTAGCAGAGATGTGTGCAACAGTGCTATCAGGGTGCAAGTGTGCAGCACAGCTGTGTGAATACAGTATGTACTCTTTGGGCTGCAGAGTGTTTGTATACAGCAGTGCTTTGTAGTAGTGCAGTGTGCATGAAGGCAGCAGAGCTGTGTGTGTGTGTGTGTTTGTGTCTGTACATATGTAGCAGAGATGTGTGCAACAGTGCTATCAGGGTGTGTGTGTGTGTATGTGCAGGTGCAGCAGAGCTGTGAGTGTGTATCCATGCATCAGAGCTGTGCGTGTGCCCCCCCCCATGTGCGGCTCCCAGAGCTATATGTGCAGTCCCGCAGAGCACTATGCCCACCCCAGTAATGTGTATGCCCCCAGAGCTGTTTGCCACTCCAGTAACATATATGCCCCCTGCCTCTCCTGTGATATATATTGTAGCCCTCAGCCCCTCCTGTGATGTATATACAGCAGTGTCAGTGTGCACACTGTCTGTTAGTAACAGCCATTATGCAGCAGTCGCATGCCCAGGAGGAGCTGGATGGAGACAAGCGGGGGAGGTGAGTGAGGCTGCTGCCGGCTTCCCCATATTAATAATACCTCTAATGTGTCTGTATGTATGTTGTGTATCTCTATATGTCAGTGTATACGACTCTGTATATTTGTTTATAGGTATTTTTCTGAATTTCTCTTTAAATATGTACTGTATATGTACGTATGCCTGTATGTGTAGGTATCAGTGTATGTGCGTGTGGATGGGGCCCACTGAGACTCTTTTGCCCGGGGCCCCCAAAAACCCGGAGCCGGCCCTGGCTGTAAAAATCAAATCTTTCTAAACGAAGGAAAGTGTCTGCAAAACGTTTTTTTTTCCAACAGATCACTGCAGGATCCATTAGGGATGATTACAGCCCTGAATGATAAGTTCACTTTAATTTGCATTTTTTAGTCACATTGTGCCAGTGAAGTGCCTCATAAGAAAGGTGAGACTAAGTGGTGGATTTTGCATAATATTCTTATTACTTTTAATATAAAGGTGTAAATTTGTACAGGAGGTGACAATAGTGCGGTCAGAACTGTCAGCCTTCCTCACAGCCTACACAAGGCAAGTAATGGAGCGTTGTGCAGTGAGGCGAGTTACTGCGCATGCGCTGATGGCGGAACCTTGCTGTTCTGCGTTAGTTTCCCGTCGGAGCGCTGATATGCACGCACCCTCTTCCGCGATGTTGTCAGTCGCCGCTGTGGTGGCGGCGCTCGCTGTGCTGTCGTGGGTGTGCAGCAGGTGGCGGGACGCTGTTTCCGGCCAGTCAGCGGCTCTGCTGCCAGGTGTCCGGGCTCCGCTGCTGCTCATCGCCCACCCAGATGACGAGTGCATGTTTTTTGCCCCCACTATCCTGGGTCTGTTGCAGGGACAGCGCCCCCTCTCTGTGCTCTGCTGCTCCACAGGTATGGACGCTGGTGGAGCCGGGCACCTGACCGCGCTGTACGAATAGTTTAACCCTTCACCCTTCATACATACCCGACCATATAAGGAAAAAGTGTCCTTGTTTTGTGCATAGCAACCAATCAGAGTTCAGCTTTCATTGATTCTTACTAGATTGGAAAATGAAAGACGAGATCTGATTGGTTACTGAAGATGATCCATGTTGTTAAGTGTTAGTGTATCATAGCAAGGAAATGTACAAACATCAACAATAAAAGTAGCTTTAGGTTTGATGACATTTTTTTTTTTCATTATTTTGTAAGGTCATATTCACAAGTAGCAGTGAATCTGTCACCAGGTTTTTCCACCCTCATCTGAGAGCAGCATAATGTAGAGACAGAGACCCGGATTCCAGCGATGTATCACTTACTGAGCTATTTGCTGCCATTTTTATAAAATCACTTTCTCTGCAGTTATACAGAGCTTATGAGTATGCTGGACTACCTGCAGCATGTGAAGTAGTCCTCTGATGATAATTTACTGCTGAATAACAGTGATTTTATCAAAACTACACTAAGCAGCTCAGTAAGTGACACATCACTGGAATCAGGATCTTTGTCTCCACATTATGCTGCTTTCAGGTTAGGTGGCAAAAATCTGGTGACAGATTCCCTTTAAGACTTCTAGAAATCTGTACAGAAATATCTATATTCACATGTATGGGGCAAATCTTAGAAAAATGTTAGCACGTTTACCACTTGTGAATATGCACAAAAGGTGTCCATAAACCTACTCTGGTCGGCTAAAATCTAGTTTAGTTCGGCCATCTAATGTCCCTTCTGACTCCTATACACGTGTGCTGTAGCTTCGGTCTCTATTCCTGCTGGCCGCCCCATGCACAGATCTATGGTGTGTGGAGCCATACTTGTGTTCTGAACATCTACAATATAGTGGGTCAGGGATGGAGAATGGAAGATTCCTGATCCTTCTATCCCCTGACATCATCTATTAGGAGGCTCCATGGTTTGGCCATCTTTTGCTTCACAGTGTCTGGGGGCTTTAGACATTCTTTAAGCTATTGTTTTTTCACTTACATATCCTAACTACGCTTTTCAAAATTAGAATACACAGCCGTTATAATTTACGGGGCTATTCACATGTCCGAGGGGGTTTTCTTGAGGGGGGCGGCACATCAGAGTCACAGATCAAATTCAACCTGAGTATATGGTGAGGGGTTTTTTTTTTACCTAAGTATTTGTAGCCAAATCCAGGAGTGGGTGATAAGGCCGGAGTCACTATTGCAAGAGACTCGCATCACATCACCCAGCATGGCCACGCACTCTCCTGACAGGAGCGGATCGGCTGAATGTATTTCTATGCAGCTGAGACACTCCTGTCCGGAGAGTGTGCGGCCATGACAGGTGATGCTCTGCAAGACTCGCGCAAATCTCTCGCAAGTGTGACTCCGGCCTAAATGTAGAAGTGGTGCTGTGTTTTTCCTCTGATTATTCCACTCCTGATTTGGCTACAAATGCTGGGGTAAAAAAACCTCCCCAAATACTAAACATGTGCCCGTGGCCTAAAGGTGCTTTTCAGTGTGCTGATTTCTGCCCGTCAATGCATTTATCGACCACATACTAATCATTTGGCATGCATTTATCGGCCAGTTTACATGAGCCATATGAAGTGAAAGCTGCACACCAAATTCAGAGAAATATGAACAAGCATAACTGCTTTATAATACATAAGGAATGAAAAATACAACTAGCCATATAAAAAATTGAAATGTGACATTGCATAACTGCTGAGGCTTATTTGAAAAAAAGAGATAATTAGCTAATGTATTGATCAATTCATTACTGCCCCATAACCACTTCACAGTAATCTCTTTATTCATAAATAAGAGATTACCGTGAAGTTGGTAATGGGGCAGTAATGAATTGATCAATACATTAGCTAATTATCTCTTTTTTCAAATAAGCCTCAGCAGTTATGCAATGTCACATTTCAATTTTTTATATGGCTAGTTGTATTTTTCATTCCTTATGTATTATAAAGCAGTTATGCTTGTTCATATTTCTCTGAATTTGGTGTGCAGCTTTCACTTCATATAGATTGTGTATATTTTGGCTAGCACCCTGTTTACATTTACAATGGTGTTCCAGCAGTCTTTTTGATAATTTACATGAGCCGACAAAGAGTGGTGGAGACAATGATCATTGCTACCGTTTTTCCCCATATGGTGTCATATAATTGGCAGCACATTGTGTACATGGTCGATCTGCTGCCACCATTGTTTCATTCACACTTAATTTTTTTGCATACGAGAAAAATCACTAATTTTCATCCGTGTTTTAGTTCAGATTTTTATTCAGATTTTTTCATCAGTGAAGTTAGGCTGCTTTCACACTACGTTTTTTTAACATGCGTCATGAACGTTTTTTTAACGCAAAAACGGATCCAGTGCAAATGCGTTTTCATTTCAATGCATTTGCAATGGACTCGCGTTAACATGCGTTCACCTGCGTTTGCGTGCGTTATAGTGAGGATCCAGCGACTTGCAGTTTTTTAACTTTTTTCAAAAATTCTACTTGTAGCGTTTTTGAGCTGCGTTCAAATACTGCAAATTGCTGGATCCTGACTATACCACATGCAAACGTATGTGAACGCTGGCATGCTGATAGACAGGATCCTGCTTGCTCTACTGAGCATGCCCAGCAACCAGCCTGGTGTGATCAGTCTCTCTGTCCCCCTCCCTCTCTCCCCCGCCTGAGAGCTGCGGAGGCTCGTAACCAAGGTAAACATCGGGTAACTTGCTTGGATAACCGATGTTTACCTTGGTTACGTGTGCAGGGAGCCCGGCTCCTAGCAGCTGCAGACGCTCGTAACGAAGGTAAATATCGGGAATCCAAGCAAGTTACCCGATGTTTACCTTGGTTACCGGCTCCCAGTCTCACGTTCAGTTCCCCTCACTCCCGATCACATGACTCCAATGCCCGCCCATAAACTTCAAGTGACAGGATCCTGCAAAATAACACATGCGTTTGCATGCGTTTTTCTCTGCAAAAACAGGATCTGCTTTTGCAGCAAAAAAAGTTCATGACGCATGCTAAAAAAACGTAGTGTGAAAGCAGCCTTACTGAGCAGTGTCCTGCTATACAAAAACTTTTTTGTTGGCAAAGCTTCTGTCTGCTACATAAAAAATGGACGATACATGGATTGCACACAGATGGCATCCGAGTGCTCCCGGTGATTTTCACAGACCCATAGTTTCATAATCGGACTCCGATCCAAAACAGACGTGTGTCCATGATTTTTTTGCAGACACTGTTCTAAAAAAAAACAAAAAAACAGACGTAAATAATCCTATAGACTATAATGCATGTTTTGTCCATGAAAATCCCCAGATGCACAAACATAGATGAAAACGGACATCAGAAAGAAACCTAACAATGATTCTTTTCTCATGAATGAGCTTATCACCCAACAAACAGGCATTTTGGTGATTCAGCCGGGTTATGCAGGCCGGTAATCGAGAACAAGCCATCCTACAAACACTTGTTCTTCATGATCAACTTGGAGAAATACAGTTTAAGGTTCCATTCACTTCTGCATCTTATTTTTAAAGGGAATCTTTTAGCAGGTTTCTGGCACCTAATCTGAGAACAGCAAAATGTGGCTACTTGCTCTAGTTGTGATAAAATCAGTTTTATCAGCAGGAAATTATCACTAGAGGACTAGTAAACCTGCCGCCATGTTATCCTCTATATTCATGCTCTTTGCGTAATCCCTACAATTGATGGCCGCTTTCTGGCTATGCATAAGCTGCCAATCAGTGGTGTGAGAGGGGTTATACAGAGATCAGCATTCAGAGAACTGCTAGATCGGGAACAGATACAACAGTGAGTTTATCCAAAGCATGCAGCACAGTAAGTGACACATCACTGGAATCAGGCTCTCTGTCTTTTCAACATGGTGCTCACAGATGGGACAGCAGAAACCTGGTGACTATAATGGAAGATACAGAATGTGCTGGACTCATCGGGTTCTATCATTTTGGCTACAAGAATGGCCTTGATTGCTGCTCTTTTTGTGTCCTCGCGTGCGGGAAACCTTGACAAGATTCTGAATTCAGATATGAAGCTTTAGAATTTCAGATTCTTATGAAAGTACTGGTCAGAAGCAGTCACCTTCATGTGCCTGTAGAGGGGTATTGCTGGAATTAAATGTTCTCCCCTTTTGAAGATAGGATAATGGAAAAGTTACTGATTACTAGGCCCTCAGTGATCGTGAGAATGGTGCTCTGCAGAGCCCCATCATGGGTGGAGCAGAGATGCACATGCTCGACCATGGGGCCATTCATTGGTTGTGGGAGGGACGGATATAGCGAAGCACGATACTCGTCCTTTTCAGGAAGTCCCACAATGGGGTGATGGTTGAGCATGGGCATCTCCAATTTAGGATGGGGCTCTGCAGTGCCAGGTCTCGGAAATATTCTGGGTCCCAGCGGTCGGACCCCCAGCAGCCAGCAACTTATCCCCTACAGTTTACTATAGATAGAGAATGACTTTTCATTCCTGGTAGTAACATTTTACTGAATTGTTTCCTTTTGTAATGTAGATTTGTTTATAGGTTGTGTTCACACATGACTTTATACTTGAAATGTTTTCATCTGCATGTCTCTGTGTATAGAAGAGCCCTTCATGTAGATGATCATCAAGGCTGCCATGAATTAGACCCAAACTGATCAAATACTGATGGCCCATCCTGTGGATACACCCTCAATATTAGACTCCAGACAGCCCCTTATATAATAATATTAATATTCATTTATATAGTGCTATTTATTCCACAACGCTTTACATACATCAGCAACACTGTCCCCATTGGAGCTCACAATCTAAGTTCCTATCTGTATGTCTTTGGAGTGTGGGAGGAAACAGGAGAACCTGGAGGAAACCCACGCAAACACAGGGAGAACATACAAACTCCTTGCAGATGTTGTTCTTGGTGGAAAATGAACCCAGGACCCCAGCGCTGCAAGACTACAGTGCTAACCACTGAGCCATCATGCCGCCCATATAGATTGTATGAGATTAGTTTATATGATCTTGCCTTGTTTGAGTGGGTTCCCTCTGGACTCTCCGGTTTCTTCCCACACTCCAAAGATATACTGATACAGAATTTAGATTGTGAGCCCCAATGGGGACAGTGATGATCATAATCTGAGCTGGAGAAACAATGGCGAGTAAAATAAATTATAAAAAAGATTGTGCTTATAATGCTCTTTTACTACAATCTTTTTTTATCTTTTTTATAATCCATAGGAAATTACTACAATCAAGGGGAGACTCGTAAGAAAGAATTGCTTCAGAGCTGTGCCACTTTAGGAATCGCTCCTTCCAATGTAACACTTATTGACCACAGGTAGGACGCACAATGCCAGTGCACTTTTGAGATTTGTTGTCAGTCTTCTAGCAGATGATAGCCGTGCCGGTACAATAATAGGTATGTACAGTAACACTGGCCAAATAGAGGAGAGAAACCGTCAGTCGAACCTTCTCTTTGGCATCGCCAACACCAGATTTTTGAGAAAACCATACTTTTCATTGAGGTCATTTAATATACAGGTGAACAGTGTCCTCCAGAGCAGAACTCTATCGTCCTCTATCGCCAATCTATGGCTGCCCTTTTACTTATCAAAAAAATATCAGCGTTCGGGTAGTACAGAGAGCTCAAACTAATTTTTCACCGTCAGAGGATCTGCGGAGAGTTGTGGGATCCGGCTCTTACACAAAACTGAAATTTAAGCCGAATTTTGCTAGAAAGTCGTGTTCTTTGTAGGGTCACTTATGAGCACTTTTGACAATAGCTTACATTTAGTAAAATCACCAGTCTGGGTCTGTTCACTCTTTTTACATAAGCAGGCAGCCCTGGATTAGCAATAGGAACTCTACAAGGCTCGTTCACACAAGTGTATGCAAAATAGTTCATACGGAAAAAAAAGGAAAACTTTTCATCCATATACAATTCATCAATTTTTTATATCTGTATGGCACCGGGTTTTTACTTGAACAATTGAATCAATAATAAAAGGCATAATACAGTTTTCTCTGTTAATAATTGCTCTGGATCCGTTAAAAACTGATGACATATGGATGGTAAGGCTATGTGCGCACGTTCCGTTCTGTCCCTGCAGAAATTTCTGCAGCGATTTGAACAGCACATGTGCGCTTCAAATCGCTGCAGAAATAAAAAAAAAAAAAAAAAGCCGATTCCATGCGCTCTGAGTGCAGCCCCTCCCATAGACAGAGCGGGGGATGCATGCAGAGCGCACGAAAGAAGTGACATGTCACTTCTTAGAACGCGCGCTTCGGGCAGCAGCCGAAGCGCTGAGCTCTTAATACGCCACGTGCGCACGTCTCCTGTATAATCTTCATAGATTATGCTGGAGACGCAGGACGCATGCAGATCGCAGCGTAACTGCGTGCAAATACACAACGTGCGCACATAGCCTAACCGTGTGTAATCTGCTTTTTGCTTATCCATTGATTTATATAGAACATGCTAGTCTGATCTAAAACACAAATCAAGTAGTGCAAGATGAACATTTTTTTTTTCTAGAGACCAATCCACATGTAAAAATGGTCAGAAGAAAATACATTGCCTTCGTCAGTGTGCACTGTATGCTTATAATTGTACTCATTTTGCATACAGACCAATTATACCATAAGCGTCTAGATTTCCAAACTGCGTGTATTTGAGCCAAACAACCCTTTAGTAGGGGATTTCTTCCGATTTCTTCCAATCCACATTTCTTCTTTTATGAGAAAGCACATCCTGGCACAAATTAAAGCTTTTTTTCTTAATTATTTTTGTTGGTGCATAGATTTGTGGACTTTGATAACAACTGCAGCAAAATGCTCACCCTCCCCAGGTCTAGCGATTTCTCCCTACCCTTTATCCATCTTTGACAGGCTGCATTAATAACATCACAACTATAATGCAAGCTATTACTGCAGCCAGTCAATGGTGTCAGTGGTTTGTGCCTTCTACAGCGTTGTCACCGCTGAGCCCAGTGATTGGCTGCAGTGGTTACATGCATTGCAGTAGTGATATCGCTGCTCACCTTGTCAACAAATGCATGTAATAGACTTAATGCTGATTCTTGAGCCATTTATTCCTAAAAATAAAATGCCATATACTGTGGGAGTTACCATATTTTTCACTTTATAAGACGCACCCCCAAATTTGGTGAAGGAATAGAGAATTTTTTAATAAATGGGGTACGTCTTATAATGCCAGTCTCCCTCTAACAAGTCATATAGGGTGTATGTCCCTCATAGCCCCCCCATCCTAAAATTAGCCTGCTTAATCTGGATATGGCCACCTTATATTGAATATAGCACCCTTGTGCTGGCACACATCCCCCAGTGATGCCACATGTCCTCTATGGCTGGCACACGTCCTCTATGGCTGGCACACGGCCCCTATGGCTAGCACACGGCCCCTGTGGCTGGCGCACAGCCCCCAGTGATGCCACATGTCCCCTATTGCTGGCACTTTTTCTCTATGGCTGGCACACGGCCCCTATGGCTGGCACACGGCCCCCTGTGGCTGGCACACGGCCCCCTGTGGCTGGCACACGGCCCCTATAGCTGGCACACGTCCCTTATGGCTGGCACATGTCTTCCATTGCTGGCACACGACCCCCTATGGCTGGCACACAGCCCCTATGGCTGGCACACGGCCCACTGTGGCTGGCACACGGCCCACTGTGGCTAGCACACGGCCCACTGTGGCTGGCACACGGCCCACTGTGGCTGGCACACGGCCCACTGTGGCTGGCACACATCACCCTGTGTTAGATATCGCCCCCATGTTGCTGCTTTTAGTAAAATAAACTATTTCCTTAACTTCTGCAGCACTGTCCTGTCTTGTGTCTCCCTCCTCGGGGTTGAGCTCCTCCTGTCTCCTGCACTTCCTACTTCCTGGTTGTCCGTGCGGTCATGTGATCGGCACAGCAGAGAGATATCTCTGCGTGCCTGATCACAGCAGCAAGAGGGAGACCGGGCAGACACGCTGGAGGAGGTGAGTAAAGAGTTTTTTATTTTACTATGGGCAGCAGCATGGGGGCCATATCTAACACAGGGGGGCATGTGCGATCAAAGGGAAACACAGGCAGATATAATATGCGCCGCTCCCCCAGCCCATCACCACGGTGCGGTTTCAGCACCACGGTGATGGACAGCGGTTGTGCATATTATATGTGTGGGAGCAGGAGATCTAACGCTGCCGCCCGCAGCTTTCACCTGCCTCTACCAGCCTCCACCAGCCCCCCCAGCACCGCTCCAGAGTGGCCCCCACCTCCCCTGGACCCTGCAGTATATAATCCGTACCACCTACTTTCCCCCAAAATTTGTGGGAACAAAAGTGTGTCTTATAAACCGAAAAATACGGTATATATATCTGTGTGTGTGTGTGTGTGTGTGTATATATATATATATATATATATATATATATATATATATATATATACGGTATATATATACGGTATATATATACGGTATATATAAAAATATATATTGTGTGTGTGTGTGTGTGTTATATGTATATATAGGCAATTTGTGTTTTCACTGATTAATTTTATTGTTGAACAACAGGGTTGTCAGTCAGTACAAAACGTTAATATGCCTGATTATTTAACAAAGTCAAAGGGAGATTTTGTCTTTCCTGGGTTCAAATCCCCCAAAGACAACATGTGCAAGGAGTTTGTATGTTCTCCCTGTGTTTGCGTGGGTTTCTTCCAGGTTCTACAGTTTCCTCCCACACTCCAAAGACATAGTGATAGGGAATTCAGACTGTGAGCCCCAATGGGGACAGTGATGATCAAGCCTGTAAAGCGCTATGTTAATTGATGGCACTATATAAGGGAGTAAAATAAATATCTATGTGCAGCATTATCGTGCAACTAATATATAGCACATGTTGGAAGCGGGTGTATGGAGCGGGCTCATGGGATGAGACGGGAAGTAATGGCTGTGTGTTACAGGACCTGCCACTAACAATCACAGGGGAAGAGGAGCTTCTCGCTTGCTATTGTTAACCTCTTAGAGCCCGCTGTCTAATTCTGACAGTGGGATTTAACACACGGGGCGCACCATTGTAAGCGTCCATCACACATCCGTGATGTGGTCACAGGTCGGCAATGGGTTGCTATGACAGCAGGAACTCTGGAGGCGGAGTTATCTTCCAGGCAGCATCCGCCCCGTAGCCTGAAAGAGCTCATTTACATAAAGTGGTAAAAGATATTTCAATAACAAGGTTTCTGATATGAGACATAAAGGTATTGACTTTTTAGCATACTATAACCTGTATGCCCATATTAATAGATTAAAACGGTCAAAGTGGTGACGGATTCCCTTTAAATGCATTGACAGTGATTAAAAGAACAGCGCGAGCATCCGTTTGTCGTGGTTCACCCCTCATGTCTTTCTGTCGGAGTGGTCCTTTACGATTGAGCCCACCTCTAATGGCTGGTTTGTATGTAATGTGTGCGCTCATTTTTGTAACTACAGCCTTAGCTGCTACTTTGTCGGACCCAGTATAAGAGCTCTGTTTCTCTCCACACAATTTCACATTGATTCCACAGCGAGATTTGCGTTAGTTACATGCACGTCTTTCCGCTGATTGTGCTGCAGGTTCTTTTGATTTTCCACAATCAGGACTTGCAGCTTCCTGAATGCTGTGGGTCCTGACCTATGGGGCCGCGAGTCTCCTCCGTAGGAAACCGCATCTACTCGTACCCACGATCAGGGTTTGGGGCGCCGCGATCTCCCACTGTGTTCTACCTACAGAGAAAACATGCGACGCAGCAGCAAAGAATTGACATGCTGCGGCTCGGAAAGCTGCACCGCAGGTCAGTTTTCGCTGGAGGCAGTACACTCATAGTGGGCAGGAGATTTCTATAATTCCCATCCACTGTGCTTCTACTGTACGATGCAACGTTTTGGACACAGCAAAAACACTATGCATCCAAAATGCCGCAAACACTGATCGTGGACACGTACCCTAAAATATTGAAGGATAAAATCACTGAGTAAGACTAACTGCATGAAGGATGATAGTGGTGGTCCTAATATACCCCGTGTTTCTCGTATCTGCAGAACGTGTAATTCATGTCTGTAGTCTTAATATTTTGTCAGCTGCTCAGGTAAAGGTATAGGAGGTGCTGTTTACATCACTAAAGCCAAGATTGTCTATCAAATTTCCAAGAAATGTTTGACTCTGTGGGGGATGCTATGATTTCTAGTTCTCCCCGTGTGTGCTGACTTTCCAGCGTGGATCTGTCCTTTCTGTTATCACTGTCTGAACCATCCTTACAATTTACAGTGTCCTGTGCCATCTGTTTCAAACCGCTCTTTTGGTTCAGATTCTGTTATATTTAATTCCTCTGGCTTGAGTTGTTATATGTGTGCAACAAGAGATATTAATCTATTATAAACTGTAGTTTCTAAGATCTAGCTAGAATCTGATCAAAAAAAGAATTTCATTGCTCACAATCCATGTTTTAACTTTCTAGCATAACAGAAAGAGACCGTGATTCCAACAATATATCACTTAGTTTACTGGGTATGTCAGTTGTGATACAGTCAAAGTACTTAGATGTAGCAGGGCTCAAAAAGCTAACCCAGTCCACAGCCCTGATTAGCAACTTTGTGTACACTATTGTAACGCCTGCCTAGATCAACAGACTATGGGGGGATGTAATGGACAGACTAGAGGGAAGCCACTCACCAAGCAGGACCCCCAGAACCCTGAAACCCTTTAACCCCTATACAGGAATTTGAAATTACACAGGGCCCTGGAGATCACTACCTGTGGAAGACTGCAGTCCGATGAGAGTAGTCGTCAGGCACGGTCAAACCAGGAATAG
Source organism: Anomaloglossus baeobatrachus (assembly GCF_048569485.1). Classification (NCBI taxonomy): domain Eukaryota; kingdom Metazoa; phylum Chordata; class Amphibia; order Anura; family Aromobatidae; genus Anomaloglossus; species Anomaloglossus baeobatrachus. Next base: position 97,088,280 of record NC_134354.1, on the reverse strand, counting down.
CAGAACAGGGACAGAATCGGCAGGCAAGGACGTAATCAGAAAACGGAGCAGAGGTCAAATCCGGATCGGGCAGCGAGGTACAAAAGCAGCAGGCAGGAGGGTAGTCAGAAAACACGCAGAAGTCAGCACACAGGAATCACAAAACAGAATAGGGCGCACCAGGAGCCAGGAAATCAGAACTATCTCTGGCAGTGGTCATGTGACAGGAGGGGGAATAAGAAGGGTGTGGTGTCTTCCCATTGGCTGTAGCTGATCTCTGCCAACTTCAGCTGGAAGACACACGCCACCCACAGTCAGCCAGCGGTACTGCAGATCCCAAGATAACCCAGCCCAGTAGATGATCGGAGCCTGTGCCCACCGGTGCCGCTGGCATCGACTCCTCTCCCATCACCAGCACCATCCACGGCAGGAACACGGCGTCGCCTAGCGATCGGAGCAGAAGTCGCTGGAGCAGACTCCGACGATGACATAACAACTATATATTGACAGTAAGCTGCTAATCAGTGATGGGCACGGGGTTGGCCTAGTATGCATGTGGGCAGCTTGTCCGGCAGGGTTGATTTCCTGCTGATAAAACACTCAATGTATTGAAACAACAGCATACAGCCTAATAAGTGACACATGGCTGAAATCAGTGTCTCAGCCCCTACGTCATGCTGTTCTCACATTACATAGTAAAAACTTGCACGCTGACAGATTCCCTATGTTCACACTAGAAAAATGATTTTTCTTAAGAAAATTTCTTAAGAAATTTCTTAAGACTGAAGGATTAGTGCACCTGCGTTAAAAAACGCACCTGCGTTTTTGCCGCGTTTTCGGTGCATTTTTGGTGCGTTTTCGGTGCGTTTTTACCGCTGGTTGTTCCCTGCGTTATTGTGCCAATTATCTATGGCAAATAACGCAGTTAGCTGCAGAAAAGAAGTGACATGCTCATTCTTTTTCTTAAGAAAATCTACTGAAAGAATTTTCTTAAGAAAAAAACGCAGTGTGCGCACAGCTAATTTTTTTTGCCATAGGTTTTGCTGGGGAATGTCTGCAGAAAGGTTACAAGAATTTCTCAAGAAATTTCTGCAGCAAAAACGGACCAAAAACGCAGGTAAAAAACGCAGTGTGTGAACACAGCCTTTAGGCTATGTTCACACTAGAAAAATGATTTTTCTTAAGAAATTTCTTAAGAAATTTCTTAAGAGTGCACCTGTGCTAAAAAACGCACCAAAAACGCACCTGCGTTTTTGCCGCGTTTTTGGTGCGTTTTTACCGCTGGTTGCTCCCTGCGTTATTGTGCCAATTATCTATGGCAAAAAACGCAGTTAGCTGCAGAAAAGAAGTGACATGCTCATTCTTTTTCTTAAGAAAATCTACTGAAAGAATTTTCTTAAGAAAAAAACGCAGTGTGTGCACAGCTAATTTTTTTTGCCATAGGTTTTGCTGGGGAATGTCTGCAGAAAGGTTACAAGAATTTCTCAAGAAATTTCTGCAGCAAAAACGGACCCAAAACGCAGGTAAAAAACGCAGTGTGTGAACATAGCCTTAGTGTTTCCATTCAGCTTCCAACAGAGAGAATTAGAGCTTATTGGTGTGGATGTGGTTGTCGGCGCCACATCCAATCTGATATTGATGACTTATCCCAAGGATAGGTTATCAGTATCATTTGACAACCCCTTTTAAGGCTCTGTTCACATAGTGTCTTTCACGTTCTTTTGTGAACAAACGACATTTAAAAATTTGGCCTCTTGGCTGTTTGGGTTTATTTCTATGGGATTTAATTTCCAAAAAATGCATTCATCTTATTTTGAAACAGCAGAATCTTAAATTTACATACATATATACATCAAGAGAATGCCAAGAGTGTGCAAAGGAGTAATCAAAGCAAAAGGTGGCTACTTTGAAGAACCTATAATATAAGACATATTTTCAGTTGTTTCACACTTTTTTAAATATTTCATTCCACATGTGTTAATTCATAGTTTTGATGCCTTCAATGTGAATCTACAATTTTCAGAGTCATGAAAATAAAGATAACTCTTTGAATGAGAAGGTGTGTCCAAACTTTTGTCTGTACATATATATATATATATATATATATATATATATATATATATATATATATATATATATATATATATATATATATATATATATATATATATATATATATATATATATACTAGAAGGTGGCCCGATTCCACGCATCGGGTATTCTAGAATTTACGTATTGTGTAGTTCATGTATGATTTTTGTTTATATATATATATATAGATGTTGTTGTGTGTAGTTACCAAGTGTTTGTGTAGGGCGCTGTACATGTTCTGGGTGTTGTCTGGGTGTGACGGGGGGTGAGAGCGGTGTTGTATGTGTGTTGCGTGTGTTGCGTTGTTTGTGGAGCGCTGTGTGTCTGTAGCGTTGTGTGTGTGTGTGTTGCGCGGTTTGTGTGTGTGTGGTGTGTTTTGGGGGGAGGTATGTTTTGTGCAATGTGTGTGTTGTGCGGTATGTGCGTATATTTGTGTGTGCCGCGGTGTTTGTGTGTTGGGTGTTGTGTGTGTGCAGCGTTGTCTGTGTGTGTGGGTGTCTGTGTAGGGCAGTTGTTTGTGGTTCCCAGTGTGTGGTGTGTTGTGCAGTGCGTGCGCGTGTGTGTGTTGGGGGGAGGTGTGCACTTCCCATCGTGCTCCATCCCCCATGCAGCGCACTCCCCATCGTGCTCCATCCCCCATGCAGCGCACTCCCCATCGTGCTCCATCCCCCATGCAGCGCACTCCCCATCGTGCTCCATGCCCTATGCTGCGCACCCCCCATCGTGCTCCATCTCCCATGCTGCGCACTCCCAAACGTGCTCCATCCGCCATGCTGCGCACTCCCAAACGTGCTCCATCCACCATGCTGCGCACTCCCAAACGTGCTCCATCCGCCATGCTGCGCACTCCCAAACGTGCTCCATCCGCCATACTCCGCACTCCCCATCGTGCTCCATCCCCCATGCAGCGCACTCCCCATCGTGCTCCATCCCCTATGCTGCGCACCCCCCCATCGTGCTCCATCCGCCATGCTGCGCACTCCCAAACGTGCTCCATCCGCCATGCTGCACACTCCCAAACGTGGTCCATCCGCCATGCTGCGCACTCCCAAACGTGCTCCATCCGCCATACTCCGCACTCCCCATCGTGCTGCATCCCCCATGCTGCGCACTCCCAAACGTGCTCCATCCGCAATGCTGCGCACTCCCAAACGTGCTCCATCCGCCATGCTGCGCACTCCCAAACGTGCTCCATCCGCCATGCTGCGCACTCCCAAACGTGGTCCATCCGCCATGCTGCGCACTCCCAAACGTGGTCCATCCGCCATGCTGCGCACTCCCAAACGTGGTCCATCCGCCATGCTGCGCACTCCCAAACGTGCTCCATCCGCCATGCTGCACACTCCCAAACGTGCTCCATCCGCGATGCTGCGCACTCCCAAACGTGCTCCATCCCCCATGCTGCGCACCCCCCATCGTGCTCCATCCCCCATGCTGCGCACCCTCCATCGTGCTCCATCCCCCATGCTGCAACAGCATCGGCCTCTCTACCCGCAGCATCAGCCTCTCTGCCCGCAGCATCAGCCTCTCTACCCGCAGCATCAGCCTCTCTCATCCCAGCATCAGCCTCTCTGTCCCCAGCATCAGCCTCTCTGTCCCCAGCATCAGCCTCTCTCATCCCAGCATCAGCCTCTCTCCTCCCAGCATCAGCCTTTTCTGTCCCCAGCATCAGCCTCTCTTCTCCCAACATCAGCCTTTTCTGTCCCTAGCATCAGCCTCTCTCCTCCCAGCATCAGCCTCTCTCCTCCCAGCCTACCCCAGCCTCAGCCTTCCCCAGCATCAGCCTCTCTCCTCCCAGCATCAGCCTCTCTCCTCCCAGCATCAGCCTCTCTCCTCCCAGCATCAGCCTTTTCTGTCCCCAGCATCAGCCTCTCTCATCCCAGCCTACCCCAGCCTCAGCCTCCCCCAGCATCAGCCTCTCTCCTCCCAGCATCAGCCTCTCTCTTCCCAGCATCAGCCTCTCTCCTCCCAGCCTACCCCAGCCTCAGCCTCCCCCAGCATCAGCCTCTCTCCTCCCAGCATCAGCCTCTCTCCTCCCAGCCTACCCCAGCCTCAGCCTCCCCCAGCATCAGCCTCTCTCCTCCCAGCATCAGCCTTTTCGGTCCCCAGCATCAGCCTCTCTCCTCCCAGCCTACCCCAGCCTCAGCCTCCCCCAGCATCAGCCTCTCTTCTCTCAGCCTCCCCATCCCAGCCTTCCCCAGGATCAGCCTCTCTCCTCCCAGCCTCCTCCAGCACGCAGTGCTCCTCTGCCGACACTCACAGATCCGATCGCATACACTCACACACACACACATACACCCGATCGCATACACTCACACACACCCGATCGCATACACTCACACACACCCGATCGCATACAATCACACACATCCGATCGCACACACGCGCTCACACTCACAACATCCGGAGATACCACATGCTTCTGGCCATGTGATTTTCCGGCAGGTCCTGGAAGCTCACAGCAGAGTATCGCCGCCGAGAAGCAAGCGATATCCCAGGATGTTGTGAGTGTGTGGATGCGATGTGATGTGTGTGTGAGGTGTGTGTGAGAGTGAGTGTGATCTGATGTGTGTGTGTGTGTGTGTGTGTGTGTGTGTGTTGTTACGTGTGTGCGTGTGTATGTTCCGCCGCTGCAGGACCTTGATGCGCTTGGTAACTATGCTACCATGGTTACCAGCGTATCTCGTCCCCCGCTCGCACGGGAGCCCACACCAGCATACGCCGGCCAGCCCCAGCAATGCGAGGGTATGTGTCGGCTGGTTTGGTGGAGTACGCTGATGTGGGCTCCCAGGGGTACAGTACTCACCTGGTAGTCGTGGCTCCGTGACCGTGTCGGTTCGGGGAATACGTGGGGGGGCGGGGCCAGAGCTAGCGTGCATTGCGTGAGGGGGGCGGGGCGTGGCCGAGTTGCCAATGCCTGCAGAGTGCCGGGGCGAGAGGCCAATCTGTGGGGGGGCGGAGCCTGGGCGAGCGGCCGGCCAATCCGTGTGGGGGCGCAGCCTGGGCGAGCGGCCAATCCGTGCGGGGGGGCGGGGCCATGGCGAGCCCAGCGGCCAATCAGCTTTGTGTCACCATAAGGACACAATTTTGGAGCAAGACAGACAGACAGAATAAGGCAATTATATATATAGATATATATGTACTGTATATGGTATATGATTTGTCCTGAGGACGGCAGCGCGGTCTGTTAACCCTTTTCTCTCCAAATTTGAACTGATGTAAAAATATGTCATTTGATAATTGCTTATGTGCAGGTCGCTCCATACACACAAAGTCCAGCGGAGCCTGACCCGCTCCATACTTCTCAGGCTGGACGACTCATACACAATGTTACTTAATCTTATTAAAAGCTGTTGCCACTAAATGCTTGTTGCGGTTTCCTCGCTATTGGAAATGACAGGGCGACTGTGATGGAAGTCAGCTGAGCTGAAGTTATGTCTCACTTTCATGTATGAAGTCTCCCAGGCTCGCCCTGGTAAACCATTAATCTGGTAGATTTCATTAAACCCAGATGAGCTTGGCTGAACTGGTGTTAGACAGGGTCATATCCCCCTGCATCAGAGCCCATCCTCCACCCAGCGCGAGACCCAAATGATAATGGATTTGAAAGCTCAGCTTTTTCCACTATAGAGGAGAGACCTGGGACAGCGGGCGATGAATCTCGCTGTGGGGTCACACTGTCACATCACCTCCGCCCTGCCACAGCTACAGGCGAGGGCACCATCTCATTTTCCTGTACTTTGGCCTCTTAAGGTCATCGGTGGCTTTGTTGAAAAGGGGATAGATAGGATGTGGCAGAGCCTAGACGGCCGGTGTTAAAGGGAAAGGATGGCAGGGGATATGATGGGACTTTTCAAGTGGAGAATCCACAGCCTTAAGCGGGCTTTACACGCTACGACATCGCTAATGCGAATTCGTTGGGGTCACGGAATTTGTGACGCACATCCGGCCGCATTAGCGATGTTGTTGCGTGTAACACCTATGAGTGATTTTTGCATCGTCGCAAAAATGTGCAAAATCGCTCATCGGTGACATGGGGGTCCATTCTCGAATATCGTTAGAGCTGCAGGTACGAAGTAGTTTGTCGCTCCTGCGGCAGCACACATCGCTCCGTGTGACGCCGCAGGAACGAGGAACCTCTTCTTACCTGCCGCCGGCCCCAATGCGGAAGGAAGGAGGTGGGCGGGATGTTACGTCCCGCTCATCTCCGCCCCTCCACTTCTATATGGCGGCTACTCAGTGACGTCGCTGTGACGCTGCACGGACCGCCCCCTTAGAAAGGAGGCGGTTCGTCGGTCACAGCGACGTCGCAGGGAAGGTAAGTATGTGTGACGGGTCCGGCCGATGCTGTGCGGGCAGCGATTTTGTGCGTGTCGTACAACCGATGGTGGCGGGAACGCACACTAGCGATATCGGTACCGATATCGCAGCGTGTAAAGTAGCCTTTAGGCTTCGTGCACACGCTGAGTATTTGGCGTAGCAATTTTCTGCATCTTCTGGCAGCAAAACGCACCAAAAACTAGGTGTGTTTTTGCCGCCTTTTTAGTACTTTTTTTTTTTTTTTACCAAGCGCACCAACAATTGATATGCCACAGATTATTCTCTTACCAAATATAAAAGTGAAAAAATAAGAGACGTGCACAAACCTTCAGAATTGTCACTGAATTTGCTGGCATAAGGATAGGCAAGCAGATTTGTGACAAAACTGCACCAAAAAAAAAACACAAAATGCACTTTGTGCACATGGCCTAATAGTACTAGACTTTTTTTATTATATTATCAAATCCCATTCACACATTGGATGGAAACTGCAGTGTAAATCTTCAGGGTACCTGCAGTATGGATTTTTTGACAGTACATATTGTGAAACTACATGGCAAATTTGCACAGAACACGCAAAGCCACAGTGTTTAAGTTTTTTTCAATTCAAATTTAAAGGTTTTTTTTTTTGTTTTTCAAACTACAGAAGAAAAACAGAGAATATACAATAATCAAACAATTGTGGTAACAGAATGCCTAAAAAGCTGACATTCATTAAAGATCACAGTGGAACCAAGCATCACCAACAGCTTGGAACAAGGTAATGATCACAAAAAGGGGGTTAGTGAGAGGAGGAAGGGGAGAAGAGCAAGTAAAAAAAACTGACATTAAGAGAAATTGTGATGCAGACAGCTCACTATGAAGATAGGTCATCTTAAGACAGACCAATATAATGGGGAAGATAAGAAGGAACCTTTTCTTGGCATTTTTGATCTTCTCGTCCTGTGTTTGAGTTACTAACATTTCCATGTGCTGGACCATAGCAATTTCTACAAACCATTCCTCTAAAGATGCAGCATCCAGAGGTTTATTTGTTTTTGTTTGTTTATATTATTATTATTTTAATTTTACTTCCGTGGAAAATCCTCAAAGTCTCATGCCGTATGTTATCAAATGTGTTCACACATAGAAAGCAAGTGAGGAAACCGAAAAAGTGCGGTGTCTGGGCACTGCCAATCATGAGAACTACCAGGGAAGTTTAACTCTTTAATGCACAACGCATTTCTGTCCCCTTCTTCAATTGTCAATATTTATTTTTATATATATATATATATATATATATATATATATATATATATATATATATAGTTAGTCTCTGACAGAAGTTCTGTCGCTTATCAATTTTATGTAAATAATAGCTTATAACCTGACTTTAAATTCATCCATTGGTTTTATAAATTACTCTTTTGAAAGCTCAAACCCTCTCAAATTTGGTTTAGGTTATGAAAATAAAGTTGCTGCGAAGCTGAAATATTGATCATTTAATGAACACAGAAAGGTCAGATTTTGGCAAGACAAAAGTTTTGTCGCCCACAGAAAGTAATGTGAAATTCAAACAAATAATTAACTTCTAATACAAAGATATGTTATATATCATTGGTGAATGAAGTTGTGGTGCTATTAGAGCCATATTTAATATTCTGTGACATCCATGAGCTTGAAGGACTGCATATATGCTGTTCAACAGTGATTCATACAATTTTTTTATGAAGTCATCAGGAATAGCAAAGAATGCAGTCTTACATGCCTCCCAGAGCTCATCTAAATTCTTTGGTTTTGTCTTCCAAGCTTCCTCTTTCATCCTACCCCAAACATGCTCAATGATGTTCATGTCTGGTGACTGAGCTGGCCACTTCTTGCGCACCTTGATCTTCTTTGCCAGGAGTAACTTTGTTGTTTAGATGGATGTATGAGATGGAGCACCATCCTGCTGCAGAATTATACCCCTTTTACGATTTGGAATGTAAGAGGTAGCTAATACTTCTTGATATTTTAGGCTATTGAGAATGCCTTCTACCTTGCAAATGTTTCGCACACCCCCATACTGAATGTAACCCCAGACCATGATCTTTCCACCACCAAACTTAACTGTTTTCTGGATCCATACTGGCTCCAGTAGGTCTCCTGCAGTATTTGCAGTGGCTGTGGTGTAATTCAACTGAAAATTCATCAGAGAAATCCACCTTCTGCCACATTTCCAGCGTCCATCTGTTTAGCAGGCTGTGGGACTTGTCAAATGCCACATGGTTTTTTAATTGTCTTTTGTTTAGTGCTGGCTTCTGTGCACTGATTCGATCATGGAGGCCATTTCGAGACAGAATCCTACAAACTGTTCCAGTTGACACAGGCACTTGAGGTGACCAGGCCCATTGGAGCTCTGCTGCAGTGGAAGAGGGGCTGGCTTTGGATTTTCTAACCAACAAACGTTCCTCCTGAGCAGTTGTCTTGCGGGGTCTGCCGGACATGGGCTTGTCATAAACATCTACAGTCTCTTCAAATCTTTTTTTTAATTCTTTGTACTTGACGCTGAGACACATTAAAGGTGCCAGCCACCTCTGCAGTGGATCTGGTCTTCAGCCTCTTGATAATCAAGGCTTTGGTTGCAGGGTTGATTTTTGGCATGTTGTCAGAGATCAAGTTGCAGTTCAACTGAAGGTCTGGGGTGCTGGGTTTCTTTTTATACACACCCACTAATTAACCGATCATTAGTGAGCACAGGTGAGGATGTAAACTAGGATTGGGTGCATTATATGACAAGGCGACAAACCTTTTGTCTTGCCAAAATTTGACCTTTCTGTGTTCATTAACCCCTTCACCCCCGGCCACTAAAACACCCTAATGACCGGGCCATTTTTTGCAATTCTGACCAGTGTCACTTTGACAGGTTATAACTCTGGAACGCTTCAACGGATCCTGGCGATTCTGACATTGTTTTTTCGTGATATATTGTACTTCATGTCAGTGGTAAATTTAGGCCGATACTTTTTGCGTTTATTTGTGAAAATTTAGGAAATTGTGCGAAAATTTGGAAAATTTCGCAATTTTCAAACTTTGAAAATTTATGCCCATAAATCTGAGAGAAATGTCACACAAAATAGTTACTAAATAACATTTCCCACTTGTCAACTTTACATCAGCGCAATTTTCGAAAGAAATTTTTTTTTCGTTAGGAAGTTAGAAGGGGTCAAAGTTCATCAGCAATTTCTAATTTTTCCAACAAAATTTACAAAAATTTTTTTTTAGGGACCACATCACATTTGAAGTGACTTTGAGAGACCGAGGTGACAGAAAATACCCAAAAGTGACCCCATTCTAAAAACTGCACCCCTCACACTGCTCAAAACCACATCCAAGAAGTTTATTAACCCTTTAGGTGCGTCACAGGAACCAAAGCAATGTGGAAGGAAAAAATGAAAATTTTACTTTTTAACACAAAAATGTTACTTTAGCCATAAAATTTTCATTTTTACAAGGGAGAAAAGAGAAAGTGCACCCTACAATTTATTGTGCATTTTCTCCTGAGTACGCTGATACCCCATATGGGGTAAAAATCAATTGTTTGGGTGCACGGCAGATGTCGAAAGGCAAGGAGCGCCATTTGAATTTTTGAACACAAAATTAGCTGCACTCATTAGCGGACGCCATGTCGGGTTTGAAGACCCCCCTGAGGTGCCTAAACAATGGAGCTCCCCCACAAGTGACCCCATTTTGGAAACTAGAGCCCTCAAATATTTTTTCTAGATGTTTGATGAGCACTTTGAACACCTGGGGGCTTCACAGAAGTTTATAACGTTGAGCCGTGAAAAGAAAAAAAAATTTTTTTACCACAAAACTGTTGCTTCAACTAGGTAGCTTTTTTTTCACAAGGGTATCGGGAAAAAATGCAGCATAAAATGTATTGTCCATTTTCTCCTGAGTACGCAGATACCTCACATGTGGTGGAAAGTAATTGTTGGGCGCATGGCGGGGCTCAGAAGAGAAGGGCACCATTTGACAGCAAAATTGATTGGAATCATTAGCGGACGCCATGTCACGTTTTTAGACCCCCCCCCATGGTGCCTAAACAGTGGAGCTCCCCCACAAATTACCCCATTTTGGAACTAGACCCCTCAAGGAATTTATCTAGATGTTTAGTGAGCCCCTTGTACCCCCAGGGGCTCCACTGAAAGTTGATAACGTTGAACCGTGAAAATTATTTATTTTTTAATTTTTTTTTTTTTAATTTTTGCAGCAACAAGGTAGCTTTTTTTTTTTTTCTTTTTACAACGGTATCAGGAAAAAATGCACCATAAAACGTATTGTGCAATTTTTCCCGAGTACGCAGATACCTCACATGTGGTGGAAATCAATTGTTTGGGCGCATGGCAGGGCTCAGAAGACAAGGAACGCCATTTGACTTTTCAAACGCACAGACGCGGTGCACTGATCGGCCGCTGCAGGAGGCACGGTCGGATGAGATACAAAAAGCGCTGGGGATACGGAAAAAAAAGTCACGCCAAAAATTGAGCAGGGATGTTGATCCGCGCTCAGCGGGACGCACGGACAGATGCGATACTTTTTTATCCGTATCCCCGACGCTTTTTGTATTGCATCAGTCCGTGCGTCCCGCCGAGCGCTGATCAGGGATGCACATAACGGATCGGCATCCCTGCTCAATTTTTGGCGTGACTTTTTTTTCCGTATCCCCGATGCTTTTTGTCACGCCAAAAATTGAGCAGGGATGCCGATCCGTTATGTACATCCCTGATCAGCGCTCGGCGGGACGCACGGACAGATGCGATACAAAAAGCGTCGGGAATACGGGAAAAAAAGTCCCGCCGAAAACTAACCACGGATGCAGATACGTTATCTGCATCCCTGATCAGCGCTCGGCGGGACGCACGGACGCATGAGGTGTAAAAATAGAAAGGGGATAGAGGAAAAAAAAAAGAAAAAAAAAAAAGTTATACTCACAGTACCCAGAGGATTAGCAGGAGGAACAGAAGGCAAGGAACAGCTTTACAGCAGCAGCCAGCAGGCAGGAAGTTTGACAGCTCAGCAGAAGACCCAGGAAGAAGGACCCAGCGATGGAGGCAGATGGGATCGGCCGGTGAAGACAGGTAAGAGGACGTCGGGGGGACAGCAGAGGGGGACGGGGACAGCAGAGGGGGACAGCAGAGGGGGAGGGGGAGAGCAGAGGGGGAGAGCAGAGGAGGGAGATACCGGAGGAGCTGCAGAATAGAGATCACGGGGGAGGCCGGCAGATTGGGATGTCTGGGGGCAGATCGGGATGTCTGGGGGCAGATCGGGATGTCTGGGGGCAGATCGGGATGTCTGGGGGCAGATCGGGATGTCTGGGGGCAGATCGGGATGTCTGGGGGCAGATCGGGATGTCTGGGGGCAGATCGGGATGTCTGGGGGCAGATCGGGATGTCGTGGGGGGCAGATCGGGATGTCGGGGGGGCAGATCGCAGGGGGGCACGGGCAGGGGCCATTACGGGAGCGCGCAGGGGCTGCAAGGTGAGCACAATACTCACCGCTCCTGCTCCGTGACGTGACAGCAGTGGCAGCAGCAGCGGTGGCGTGGTACCACTAGTACCAGCCAGTGCTGCACGCTGCAGACATGTTGGGGGAGGGTCCCCAGACCAGCACAGGCCTGGCGAAGGGCGGCCACCGGCAGATCAGACCGCCCCACTGCACACTGATTGGAGCGATTGCGCGTCATAGCACGATCGCTCCAATCAGTGCTGCAGGGGGGGGCCACGGTGTCTGCTTGCTTCCAGCCAATGATCGGAGCTGCTGCAGCCCCGGTCCTAGCTGGATTTTACAAGATCACACCATTTTTGGCATTTTTTTTTGCTGAAAACAGCGTGATCAATGTGATTGGCGGTTCCGATTTGAACAGCCAATCACATCGATCGCCTATGGGGGGTGTAAGAAACAGCAGGGGACATCATTTGAAAGCCGTTGCTATGGCCACGGCAATCAAATGAAGTTTAGGCAGTAAAATTACGTCCCTGGTCGTTAAGTCACGTTAAAATAGGACGTAATTTTACTGCCCGCGGTCGTGAAGGGGTTAAAGGAGTTGTCCGACATAAACTCAACATTTTTTGGTAAGCTAATCTGTGCTGTATTGTCATATAAAACACCCCTACATTGTTATTTTTTATTTTCTGACTTTTGTTCCTCTTGAATTATCCCTTTATTCTCTGCAGCTCTTTGTTTACATTCAGCTCAAGCAAACATGACCACTTCCTGTGCTAAACCTCCCAGTCAGAGCTGGCACCGCCCGGCCTCAGTGTCCAGCCCCACCACAGTGTCCAGTTCCGCCCTCTGCACACACATTCCATGTCAGTATTCTGCCCCAGCACTGACCTGTTATCACTACAGCATTGGAAATAACAGCCCCACATCGGGCTCTGCAAGCCCCACCACATCGGGCTCTGCACACCACACACACACATATGGCTCTGCACCACACACACACATATGGCTCTGCACACCACACACACATATGGCTCTGCACACCACACACACATATGGCTCTGCACACCACACACACATATGGCTCTGCACACCACACACACATATGGCTCTGCACACCACACACACATATGGCTCTGCACACCACACACACATATGGCTCTGCACACCACACACACATATGGCTCTGCACACCACACACACATATGGCTCTGCACACCACACACACATATGGCTCTGCACACCACACACACATATGGCTCTGCACACCACACACACATATGGCTCTGCACACCACACACACATATGGCTCTGCACACCACACACACATATGGCTCTGCACACCACACACACATATGGCTTTGCACCACACACACATATGGGGCTCTGCACCACACACACATCGGGCTCTGCACTCCCCACCACATCGGGCTCTGCACTCCCCACCACATCGGGCTCTGCACTCCCCACCACATCGGGCTCTGCACTCCCCACCACATCGGGCTCTGCGCCCCACACACACATATGGCTCTGCACCCCACACACATAGGGCTCTGCACTCCCCACCACATCGGGCTCTGCGCCCCACACCACATCAGGCTCTGCACTCTCCACGACATGGTGCTCTGCGCCCCATACCACATCGGGCTCTGCACTCCCCACCACATGGGGCTCTGCACCCCATACGACATCGATCTCTGCACCCCCCACACCACATTGGGCTCTGCGCCCCACAGACACACATCGGGCTCTGTGCCCCACAGACACACATCGGGCTCTGCGCCCCACACACACACATCGGGCTCTGCGCCCCCCACCACATCGGGCTCTGCACTCCCCACCACATCGGGCTCTGCACTCCCCACCACATCGGGCTCTGCGCCCCACACACACATATGGCTCTGCACCCCACACACATAGGGCTCTGCACTCCCCACCACATCGGGCTCTGCGCCCCACACCACATCAGGCTCTGCACTCCCCACCACATGGGGCTCTGCACCCCATACGACATCGATCTCTGCACCCCCCACACCACATTGGGCTCTGCGCCCCACAGACACACATCGGGCTCTGCGCCCCACACACACACATCGGGCTCTGCGCCCCACACACACACACATCGGGCTCTGCGCCCCACACACACACACATCGGGCTCTGCGCCCCACACACACACACATCGGGCTCTGCGCCCCACACACACACACATCGGGCTCTGCGCCCCACACACACACACATCGGGCCCTGCGCCCCACACACACACATCGGGCTCTGCGCCCCACACACACATCTGGCTCTGCACCCCACACACACATCGGCCTCTGCGCCCCACACACATATCGGGCTCTGTGTCCCACACATCGGGCTCTGCGCCCCACACACACATCGGGCTCTGCACACCACACCACATAAGGCTCTGCAACCCTCCTCCCCCACACACACACACGGCGCTCTGCACCGACCCCCCCCCCCCCCATCCTTCTGTACCGAACCCTACCCCCATAGGTAACACATGTAGGCTACATTCACATGACCGTTACGTTTTTGCGGTCTGCAAAAAACGGTCCATTTTTTTTCACAGATGCATCCGTGTGCCTTCCGTTTTTTTAGCGGACTGCAAAAAACGGACGCAGCAAGAAAGGTAAATAGATGAGTAGATATAGAGACAGAGAGATAGAGGGATGAATGAATGAATAGAGGGATAGATAGATAGATAGATAGATAGATAATAGATGAGAAAGACATATATGATGTTCCACCCCCTGCATATTCTAAGCTGGCACCCTTTAGTGACTTTCATGTGGCACTAAGGGGTGCTTAATCTTTTATTTAGCCAAAAAATAAATAAATAAAAAAAAAATAACGTGGGATCCCCCTATTTTTGTAGCCAGCTAGGGTAAAGCAGACAGCCTGCAGACCATAGCTGGCAGCTTCACCTTGGCTGGTAATCCAAAACAGAGGACACCCCACGCTGTTATTTTAAATTAAATAAATAATTTAAAACAAAAAACATGGGGTCCCCCCCAAATTGGATCACCAGCCAAGGTAAAGCGGACAGCTGTGGTCTGGTATTCTCAGACTAGGGAGGTCCACTGTTATTGGACACTCCCCAGCCTCAAAATAGCAGGCCGCAGCCGCCCCAGAAGTGACGCATCCATTAGATGCGCCAATCCTGGCGCTACGCCCCAGCTCATCCCGTTCCCTGGTGCGGGGTAATATATGGGGTTGATACCAGATGTGTAATGTCACCTGGCATCAAGCCCCGGGGTTAGTGATGTCACGCAACTATCAGATACCCGACATCACCAACCAAGTCAGTAATTAAAAAAAAAAAATATACAACAAAAAAAATTTTATTTGAAAAAACACTCCCCAAAACATTCCCTCTTTCACCAATTTATTGAAAAGAACAATCAAATCCGGGTCCGGCGTAATCCAATAAGGGGGTCCCACGACGCCATCCATATCCATACCATAGTCACTGTCCCAGTCAATGAAGAACAGAATGTTCCCCATTGGCTGGGAGAGCAATGCAGTGACCTGAGCTAACATCAATAGGTCAGCCCAGGTCACTGCAGGGCATGACAAGTGCTGCTGTCAGGAGGTTAGATGAGAATGAGATCATTACCTGCGGTGACGATCTCCTGCCTCCTGATGTCAGCGCTGTCACTGACTTCTATGCCCGCCGTGTTCACAGCGATGAATCGCTGGAGCCCGTGACGTCACTGCTAGTGACAGTCTCGGGTCGCCCGCGAGACTTGATGTGAGAACGCAGCAGGCATAGAAGTCAGTGACAGCGGTGACGTCAGCAGAGCAGGAGATCGTCACAGCAGGTAATGATCTCATCTAAGCTCCTGACAGCAGCGCTCGTCATCCCCGCGGCTGCCAGCACTGCTGATAATGCAGTGCGGGCAGCCGTGGGGCTGGAGCGGGACACTGACTGCACGGGCATTCCTGCGATCCTGAGCAGTGGGCCCGGTGCTGGCGGTGACACCGTGGGCAGTTGCCGCCAGGCCCCTCCCCCAGGTCACAGACCCAACAGCAGTGTCGGGGAGGTTGCGGGGAGAGTGCGGGGGACTGTGTGGGAGGAGAAGGGGGGCGGGGACTACACGTACTGTACAGCCCAGCAGGGCGGCAACATGCTGTTCCCAGATTTGCATGTCAACATGGCCCTGCCCATGTTGACATGAAATGACCGGAAGCAGCAAAATCGCGGCAGGACCGGTCACATGACAACTCTGAGCCGGGGAAGAGGGGCTGACAGCAGGGCAGGTAAGTGGTCTCTATCTACTTACCTGCCCCAATGTAGCCCAATAGGGTAATAATAAAAAAAAGTCAAAATAAGCCGGATAACCCCTTTAAATGATCAATATTTCAGTTTTGCAGCAACTTTATGTTTATAACCTAAACCAAATTTTGGAGGGTTTCAGCTTTCAAAAGAGTAATTTATGAAACTAATGGATGAATTTAAAGTCAGGTTATAAGCTTTTATTTACATAACATGAATAAACGACAGAACTTCTGTCGTCATGGACTGTGTTTTTATATATATATATATATATATATATATATATAGATATATATATAGATATATATATATGTAATATATATATAGATATATATATGTAATATATATATATATATATATATAATTATATATATATATATATATATATATATATATATATATATATATATATATATATATATATATATATATAGAGAGAGAGTTCCCGAAAATTCACAAGATGGAATTATATCACATCCATTTGAAAAGTTGCTAAAAAAAATATATATAGGGTTGTAACACACACATTTAAATTAATTCTTGCTTGATTGGGTCAACCAGAGAATCTGTGTGTAGGGTCACCCTTCCTGAGCCATCTATATGGGCATGTAGGTCTTCGGAAGCTGAATAAAATGATACCGTGATACCTGTGATCCAATATCTTATTCCAGAGAAATCCACATTTTTCTTTTAACATATGAATAAACTGATAGGCTACTTTCACACTTGCGTTGAACGGTATCCGTTGCATTGCGTTGTGTAACGGATGCAACGGATGTGTTGCATATAGTGACACAACGGATGCAACGGATGCTGCAAAACAACGCAATTCGTTTTTGATTTTTTTTTTTTTTTTTTCCCGGTTTTACCAGCGGCAGACTATAGTGAACGATCAGCTGATCGTTCCCTGCAGCCGGCCGCTGGGTGATCAGCTGATCGCTCCCAGTAGCCGGCCGCCGGGTGATCAGCTGATTGCTCCCAGTAGCCGGCAGCCGGGTGATCAGCTGATCGCTCCCGGCTGCCGGGTGATCAGCTGATCGCTCCCTGCAGCCGGCTGCCGGGTGATCAGCTGATCGCTCCCGGCCGCCGGGTGATCAGCTGATCGCTCCCGGCCGCCGGGTGATCAGCTGATCGCTCCCTGCAGCCGGCCGCCGGGTGATCAGCTGATCGCTCCCGGCCGCCGGGTGATCAGCTGATCGCTCCCTGCAGCCGGCCGCCGGGTGATCAGCTGATCGCTCCCTGCAGCCGGCCGCCGGGTGATCAGCTGATCGCTCCCGGCCGCCGGGTGATCAGCTGATCGCTCCCGGCCGCCGGGTGATCAGCTGATCGCTCCCTGCAGCCGGCTGCCGGGTGATCAGCTGATCGCTCCCGGCCGCCGGGTGATCAGCTGATCCTCCCTGCAGCCGGCCGCCGGGTGATCAGCTGATCGCTGTCACTTGCCGGCGCCCGGGCATGCCGGCGGGCGGGGCGCTCAGCTGAGCGCTGTGACTTGCCGGCGGCCGGGCATGCTGGTGGCCGGTCATTCAGCTGAGCGCTGTCGCTTGCCGACGGCCGGGCGCTCAGCTGAACGTTCGGCCACCGCGAGCCAAAATAAAGTTTGATTTAAAAAAAAAAAAAAAAAAAAGAGCATGCGCAGTGAAATCCAGAGGATTCCGCTGCTCAAAATAACGTTACATGCTGCGTTCCTCCCGCTGGGCGGAAGCAACGGAGCGTCGCCCAGCGGAAGCAACGCAGCTCCTTTTGGTACAATCCGTCAACCATACAAGTCTATGGGAAACAGCGGAATCCGTTAACGGATTCCGCTGTTTCCCAAAAGGGCGGATTGTAACGGAAGGAAAATAACGCAAGTGTGAAAGTACCCTTAGATCTATGGGCCGGACATAGATCTCCCCGAGAATCTGACTCCATAGATTATTTTAAAGAACAGGGTGTTACCAGTGTGAGACATGTAGATCAGGAGAACAGACCATCAGTCATTACACGGATCTGTGTGGTACTTGAGGACAACTTCACTATACATGGAGTATCTGAATTCTTGCTTAGCTAAAAATGGAAGACAGGTCTGAAAAATGTGCGCAGTGTATTTGGTGGGGAAAATACACAGCGTTTTACAGTACCAGCATAATCAATGTGAATTCTGTAATATTGTGCACTCATTGATTTTTTTATTCTTTCATACGTTTTGAGTCCTGAATGTCTCAAAAATGCTGCTAAAAGTGTGCACGTTTTTCTTGTTTTTTTTCCTTTTTTTTTTCCTGGGTTTATTTTTGGCACAGAATTTATTTTATTTTTTTAAAAAATGCACCATGTGAACATACCCTTACGATTACAAATCAATATTTTATAGTATTGTCATTATTTATTTTAAGCTGAATGATATATTTTTTTTTTATTTTAAATAAGGCAATCTACAATTTATTTTTTTTTTTAAACAACAGCATAACTGCAGCACATATGTAACTTTTATACATTCCTGCACAGCAATATCCACTTTATGCAGCAGCTTTCCATTTTGGCTAATGGAAGGGAGGGATTCTGATTATAAGACGCCAAGGTGGAATTCCTTTAAAGGATCTCAACATCATTGATGTGGAAAATATACGATTTTTACATCTGTTCCTGGTTATCTTTAGTTAATAAAATTGGCTATGTTTCATTCTCCGGTCTTCGTTGCATCATTCCTTTTCAGTCCCCCTGAAATGCAGGCTGCATTGAATCTAAGTTTCAGATTTTTCTCTTGTGGGAGTGTCACTCCCAGTTATATAGGCTGGAAATGACGTGTGTGTATACAAGGTGGGTGCTATTATCTTCATTATCTCTTATATTAGAACTTATTTCCTCTTCATGCACTTAGGGGTACTTCTCACATAGCGAGATCGCTAGCGAGATCGCTGCTGAGTCACGTTTTTTGTGACGCACCAGTGACCTCATCAGCGATCTCACTGTGTGTGACACTAAGCAGCGACCTGGCCCCTGCTGTGAAATCGCTGCTCGTTACACACAGTGCTGGTTCATTTTTTGGTAGTTGCTCTCCTGCTGTGAAGCACACATCGCTGTGTTTGACAGCGAGAGAGAAACGATCTGAATGTGCAGGGAGCCGGCGTCTGGAAGCTGCGAACGCTGGTAACCAAGGTACACATCGGGTAACTAAGCGAAGCGCTTTGCTTGGTTACCCAATATTTACCTTGGTTACTAGCGTACGCCTCTCTCAGGCTGCCAGTGCTGGCTCCCTGCACACGTAGCCAGAGTACACATCGGGTAACTAAGCGAAACGCTTCGCTTAGTAACCCGATGTGTATTCTGGCTACGAGTGCAGGGAGCCAGCGCTAAGCGGTGTGCGTTGGTAACCAGGGTATATATCGGGTAACCAAGCAAAGCATTTTGCTTAGTTACCCGATATTTACCTTGGTTACCAAGCGCAGCATCGTTTCCACGAGTCACTGCGGACTTGTGGCTGGTCACTGGTCGCTGGTGAGATCTGCCTGATTGACAGCTCACCAGCAACCATGTAGCGACTCACCAGCGATCCTGACCAGGTCATATCATGGTCGGAATCGCTGGTACGTCGTTTAGTGAGACGGTACCCTTACCTCATTGTCTATAGCCTGTTTCCGCTCACCTCCCAGGGATAATTTCTCTTATGTCCATGTTGTGGAGATCTGTGTACAATCTGCTCCTTGCTACTATCTTAGAGAGAAAGAAGGGAGAAGGCAGAAAAAACCATCAGAGGCAGGAGAGCCACCAAGGCTTGGCTTCATAGAAGACTTTCATTTACAGTATATACTGTAGTACTATGGTGTTTCAGTATATAGAACAAGCAAAGAATGACATGTTCAATTCTTTAACACTAGAGCTACTGAGGTAGTCATTTTGACTACTTTGCACCATTTATTTCTATATAGGTGTCACGAGTCCAGTAGTTCTAGTGTTAAAAGCACCACTCCAGCATTTTATTTTTATTGCACCGCTGCAGTAGTGCTTTAAATCCCTGTCTTATGCCCGTTCTATTATATTCACCTTCTGGTGTCTTCATCTGTTTCCAGCGTCGCTGCTTCGGTCGATCTCATGTAATTTATGCCCAGTTTTTCATGGAGCGCACTGGATGGCACAACTCGGTACATCTCTATGAGAGCCTCGTTTTGGCTCTCAATGACTTGTATTGGGAGCTTGTGATGTAACTTATGACTTCCAGCCACTCACAAATTACAGTCACAAGATGGTGCCGCGTGACCTATGTGGTGTCGGTAAAAGGTAAAGCCATCGGTAGGTGAGTATATGACTAAGGGCAGGGGACTAAGGGGTACTTTACACGTTGCGACATCGCTAGCATCGGCTAGCGATGTCCAGCACGATAGTACCCGTCCCCGTCGCTCATGTGATATGTGGTGATTGCTGCCGTAGCGAACATTATCGCTACGGCAGCGTCACACGCACATTCCTGTGCAGCGACGTCGCTGTGACTGCCGAACAATCCCTTTCTCAAGGGGGAGGTGCGTTCGGCGTCACAGCGACGTCACTAATAGAAGCGGCCAATAGAAGTGGAGGGGCGGAGATGAGCGGGACTTAACATGCCACCCACCTTCTCCCTTCCGCATTGCCGTCGGGACGCAGGTAAGGAGATGTTTGTCGCTGCTACGGGTTTACACACAGTGATGTGTGCTGCTGCAGGAACGACAAACAACATCGTACCTGCGGTCGAACCGACATTATGAAAATGAACGACGTTACACAGATCAGCGAGATTGTACGCTTCTGTGCTCGTTCATCGTCGCACCTAGGATTTACACATTGCGATGTCGCTACCGGCGCCGGATGTGCTTCACTAACGACGTGACCCCGATGATATATCGGTAGCGATGTCGCAACGTGTATAGCCCGCCTTAGAATTAAAGTGCCACTCCAGTGCTGAAAAACAAAAGTTCACTAGAGTGGTGCTTTAAAGGGGTTGTCCACTACATTTACATTGATAGCCTATCCTTTGGTCATCAGTGTTTGATCGGCCAGGCTCCGACACCCCGCTCCCCTGTCGATCAGCTGTTCTCGGTGCTGGCGGTGGCAGCAGGCAATGCTCAGTTCTGGAGCTGCCTCATCTTCTGATAGCGGCCACGGCTGGGTACTGCACATCTGCCTCCCATTCTAATCAATAGGAGGCGAATGTGCAGTACCCGGCCGCTGCCACTATTAGAAGACTGAGCAGCTCTAGAACTGAGCATTGCCTGCTGCTGCCGCCAGGACCAACAACAGCTGATCGACAAAAGTACTGGGTGACATTCTGCAGCCTATCAGACATTGATGACCTATCCTAAGGCGGGCTTTGCACACTACGACATTGCAGGTGCGATGTCGGTGGGGTCAAATTGAAAGTGACGCACATCCGGCATCGCATGCGACATCGCAGTGTGTAAAGCCTAGATGATACGATTAACGAGCGCAAAATCGTCGTAATCGTATCATCGGTGCAGCGTCGGCGTAATCCATAATTACGCTGACGCGACGGTCCGATGTTGTTCCTCGCTCCTGCGGCAGCACACATCGCTGTGTGTGAAGTCGCAGGAGCGAGGAACATCTCCTACCGGTGTCACCGCGGCTTCCGTAGGATATGCGGAAGGAAGGAGGTGGGCGGGATGTTTACATCCTGCTCATCTCCGCCGCTATTGGCCGCCTGCTGTGTCACGTCGCTATGACGCCGCACGACCCGCCCCCTTAGGAAGGAGGCGGGTCGCCGGCCAGAGCGACGGTCGCAGGGCAGGTGAGTGCATGTGAAGCTGGCGTAGCGATAATGTTCGCTACGCCAGCTATCACACAATATCGTACCTGCGACGGGGGCGGGGACTATCGCGTGCGACATCGCAGCATCGCCTTGCGATATCGCAACATGCAAAGCCGCCCTTAGGATAGGCCATCAATGTAAAAATAGTGGACAACCTATTTAAAGGGACTGAAAAATAAATTAAAAAATAATAAAAAATGTTTTTAAAAGTATAAAAAGTAAAAACAAACTGGAATCAACCCCCCTTTTCTTAGTTTAATAGTGAAGAAATAAAAAAATAAATATATCTGGTATCACTGCATCCATATAAGTCCAATCTATCAAAATATAAACTTAATTACAGGGTTATTCTCATGTGTCTCTTGAGCAGCACACAGCCTTTCTGTCTCTTTTACTTCCTGGTGTTTGGTGGGGCGGGCACTCTTCTTTGAGTGACAGTTCTGGTGGGAAGCAGAATTGTAGTATTAGGCTACATTCCACTAATGAGCTTTTGGTGATTTTTTTTTTTTTTTTTTTTTTTTTTTTACGCTGTGTATTTTCACTGTCTCAAAAATGCAGTGTCTTACAGTTCCAGAAAAGTGGCTGGAATTTATAGAAATCTCCTGTCCACTTAGCCTCTTTTTTCTCAGCGTAAACTGATCCGCGGTGCGTGTTTCAAATCTACAGCATGTCAATTTCTCTTCGCTGAGTTTGTGGTGTAGATTTTCACCATAGACTTGCATTAGATGCGGAAGACCCGTAAATAAAAAAACACATGCGTTTCTTTAACATAAAAGCGCATGTAATCTGCACCCAAGCCTATCAATAAGGTTTTGTCAAAGCCAAATACCAGTAAGTATCAAAAACAAAGCGCTTAAGTTAAAGCATGACACAACAAGAAGAGACAAAAACCACAGCCTTAAAAAAAAGGACAAAAACGCATGTTAATAAAATGCACCAAAACGCAATAAAAAAAAACCAACAAGTATCTTAAATTAAATAATAGGTGCAGAAATTCTACAACATTAAAAATGCAACAAAAGCTCATGGTGAGAACATAGCCTAAATAAAACTATAAAAATCAGCACAAGGTTTGCTGTAATGCATTCAGTTGTCGGTGGTATATTCTGAAATATACATTGTTATCCTTATATTTGCATGTAGAGTTGTCCTAATATTTGAACTAGCACACGACTGAGGACAGTGAGATCAATGATTAGGAGAACTGTTCTGAAAGCAGACGATGTTTGGTGATGGTGATTTTGCAAGATTTACAACAGCAGCTTGTCAGGAGCTGAGAGGGAAGGGGAGAGGTAAGCAGATAACTGCTATAAAGAAATCAGCGGGATGGAGAGAGTTAACCCTTCTCCTGGAATGTAACTATTGCGCACACTTGGCTATCATCTGGGCTGGCATTAGTGGCCGAACTCCATGGAAACCAGCTGTACACTATGACAGATAAAAGCAGGAGACTTATCTCAAATAAAAATAGCAAGTCCTTTGCAAACTTGCTTTTTTCAATGCTGTCTAACTATTTAAAACAATTTAATAACATGAGAATACCCCTTTAACTGGAGTAATAAACGCTGTAAGAGGGAAAAAAAATTAAAATGCCAGAATTTACATTGTTTGGAGTTGCTGTATGTGTCAAAAAAATTCAATAAAAAGTTATCACAATTTTTTATGTACCCTGAAATAGTATCAACAAAATACTATAGCTATTCATAAAACAACAAAAAAAACCTCGCATACCTCCATTGATGGAAAAATAAAAAGTTATGGGTCTCAGAAAATGGCGACACAAATTTTTTTTCTGTTTTTTTTGTAAAGCTCTAAGCCACTAAAATAGTAAAAAATAAAATAAATAAAAACTTTACACATATTGTGCTGCTGTAATTGTGCTGTCCTCAAGAATCATCTTGCAAGATTTTCGGCATATGGCTTAAATATAACCCCGAAAATAAGCTCTAGTCGCAGTTCAATAATGAAGTGTCCAAGCAGCTAAAAAAGATAAAGAATAATGCAGGACACTTCATAAAGAAAGCAAACACCCCCAAAAGAGAGAAGAAAGAAGACCCTGCAATCATACTCACCAGACGCCGAAGGAAAGACCTGCAACGGAATGCATCAAGGACCTGCAGTGGAACGCACACTCACACACATCAGATAGCGTGCACTTCAGATCACACTCCCATACACATCATATCACACACCCATACACATCAGATGGCGTACACATCAGATCACACACCCATACACATCAGATCGCGCGCACATCCGATCACACACCCACACACATCAGATCGCGTGCACATCAGATCACACACCCACACACATCAGATCGCGTGCACACCAGATCACACACCCACACACATCAGATCGAGTGCACATCAGTTCACACACCCACACACATCAGATCGTGTGCACATCACTTCACACGCCCGCACACATCAGATTGCACACCCACACACATCAGATCGCGTGCACATCAGATCACACACCCACACACATCAGATCGCGTGCACATCAGATCACACACCCACACACATCAGATCGCGTGCACATCAGATCACACACATCAGATCGCGTGCACATCAGTTCACACACCCACACACATCAGATTGCACACACACACACATCAGATCACACACCCACACACATCAGATCGCATGCACATCAGTTCACACACCCACACACATCAGATTGCACACCCACACACATCAGATTGCACACCCACACACATCAGATCACACACCCACACACAGATTGCACACCCACACACAGATTGCACACCCACACACATCACACACCCACACACATCAGATCACACACCCACACACATCAGATTGCACACCCACACGCATCAGAGTGCACACCCACACGCATCAGATCGCACAACCACACACATCAGATCGCATACACGCACACACACACTCGCAACATCCGGCTATACCAATTGCTTCTGGTTGGCAGGGGAACCTGGGACACTCTGCAGTCGAGTGTGAGGACCTGCCGTGGAACGTATGAAGGACCTGCCGTGGAATGTATGAAGGACCTGCAGTGGAACGAATCGATGCATTCCAAAGCAGGTCCTCGCGCTCCAATGCACTGCGCTCTCCGAAGATTGCAGGAGGACCTGCGAGCCACGCAGACCCCCAACCATATTTCCCAAAGAATAAGCCCTAGCACTTTTTTCAAGGCAAAAAAAATAAGATAGTGTCTTATTTTTGGAAAAAGACTGTATTTAGCACACCGTGAATGCATTAAAATGAATATTGTCTTAAAAATGCAAATTGTCTCCCTAAAAAACAAACCGAATGTGGCTTTGAGAATTGGAAAAATCAAAAGGTTTCAACTTCTTGAAGATGAGGGGGGAAAAATAAAACTGCAAAGAAAATAAAAATATCCCCAGGCCCTTAAAGGGAATTTCTGGTTTTGGAAAATCCCTGTCCCATAGCAGTAACTTGTTTAAAAAAGGGGGTGAGTAAAGTCCAGTGTGATTTTCGAAAACAAACTGCAGGCAAAAGACAGGGGTGCTCCGAAACAGGAAAATGATGTTAAAATCAGCGTCACAGATGTTGTTTTTATAGAAATCATTCAAGGATCATTTCTTTAAGATTGCAGTGTTAATGGTATCGTACTGTCGCCCTGGCTCCTTGTGTCACTGTACCCTGTATGTTCCTGTGTTTTCAGGATTTTTAGATTTAATTTGTCTGGTCCATTTCCTACTTTTCCTTATGGGGCACAATTCATGTGTTTTTATTCACAAGGCCCCTTCAAGAAAAGATGTTTTTTTGCTTTCACTTTTGACTTTACCAAATAAAAGAAAAGGACATTTTTTTTAAAGCTGTTTTTCACCGCTTCAAACATAATTCATTTCCTTTAGTTTTAAAAAGAAAAGGTTGGAAGGCGGGAGAGGGGGCGAGGTAGGTGAAAGGGGACCAAGAGGAGGGAGGGAAAAATGATGGCACGAATCCTATTCTCTCCTAGAAAGATCAGATCTATCCACAGGCCGTGTGTGAGTGATTCGGAGACATTCATCAGACCGGGGTGTTACTCCCAGCTGTATACACACAACCCATGGGCCTCGTCTGCTGGAGCACAGCAGGGTTCAATAAAGGCTGCGTCCAGAATAGGATTACTCTGCCTTACGGCTTCTGTTCTTGAAAGCGGCAATATTGAAGCTTTACAATCCAAACACCGGGAAATAGCTGGAGAGAAAGATGCAATTCTGAAGTTTCCTGTATAATACAGGGAAGATTGTCTCTTGCTGAGTATTGAATGCACCTAAGATAATACCAAGTAGCAGAAGACTGTACAGAGATCCTAGACCTATTCCATCTGTATTAGGATGATTAAACGGGTCATTCATATGAGATAGCTGTCAGCTGAACGTTGGCTTCATAGGCAGCTATCTCTCCCATCTCCCCTATATACTCTCGGGTGAGTGTTCATGTATTCTAACTAGGGAGAACAGAGAAGGATTGGGCATTGAAATTCCAACTGCACTATCCTACTCTCTCCAAACATTATGTGTGGGGGAAGAGCCCAAAAATGTTCCGAAATAAACCAAAATGTTTCTAGGATAGTGTCTTGAGGATAGATGAGACCAAGATAGAGCTATTTGGTAAACCACAACATTCTACTGTTTATCGAAAACAGAATGAGGCCCACAAAGAAAAGAACACATTACCTACAGTCAAATATGGTGGAGGCTCAAAGATGTTTTTGTGTTGATTTGTTGCTTCTGGCACTGGGTGACTTGACTGTGTGTAAGGCATCACGAAATCTGAAGATTACCAAAGGAGTTTGGGTGGCAATGTAGTGCACAGTGTCAAAAAGCTGGGTTTGCGTCCTAGATCATAGGTCTTCCAGCAGGACAACAACCCCAAACATACTTCAAGAAGAATCCAGAAATGGATGGAGAGTTCTGAAGTGGCAGCAATGAGTCCGGATCTAAATCCCATTGAACACCTGTAGAGAGATCTTAAAATTGGTGTTGGGAGAAGACGCCTTCAAATAGTTTCCAGAAGAAAGAGGTCCAAAATTCCAGTTGAGAGGTGTAATATGATACTTCTTGATGGTTAGAAGAAGCGCTTGATTGCGGGTATTTAGTCTAAAGGGTGTGCAACCAAATATTAAGTTGAGGGTACCAGTAATTTTGTTCAGACTATTTTTTGAGTTTTTTTGTGAAATTATGTTCAATTTGCCTATTTCTCTGTTTTTCTGTGTTGCTCCAATACACACAAAAAAAAGGAATAAAAAATGTGAAATTGCAATAATTTTCTGGGAGAAATTCTTCATTTTCTGAAACAATTTCAAGGGTCCCAACACTTTTGGCCATGAGTGTATGCATAGCAAGTCGGGTCGACATAGAAATGCTTATGTTACTGCTGGCGGAATTCTCCTGAAATAGACGTTGTGTGCACGTATGTCTGTCCTACCCTTAAACCAGTCTGTCCTACTCTTAAATTAGCAATTTCCCTCTACTTCCCTATAGACCTACCCTCACAGACAGCCAAAAGTTCATGTTTATTTCAATAGAAAGAGGAACATAAGCAGCCTACAGACTCTTCTGGTATCAGCTTATCACTTGAGTAAAACAAAATGGGATCCTTCTTCTCACCACCAACAGCAGACCCCGGGGGATATTGGACGTTAAAAAAAAATGCTTGTTTGACCGACATTCAGACAACAGTCAGACGCCAGTTTTTCTTGTTCAAGTTTTATCCTTGTTTCTCATTATAGTATATGGGACTGTTCACATAACCAGATATTTATGCACCAAGATACGTAGACATGTCCGATTTTGATTTCAGTCATTGCTCAACACCATTGCAAGGCTATCCATGTCTGTGAAACAAGTTGGACAGCACTCAGATGACATCCATGTGCTATTTTTCATTGACTGTTGGCTAGACGAAGCTGGAGAAACCTTCATTATTATTTATTTATTTTTTTTTTGTATATGGGGCTACCCTTGAAAAGGGTATATGTACATGGGGCTACCCTTGAAAAGTATTCGGAGGCTGCAGGTAGTACAGAATGCAGCCGCAAGAGCCATTGTGGGACTGCCTAGATGTTCTCACATTTTACCAACACTCAGCGAGTTGCATTGGCTACCGATTAGTTTCCGAGTGCAATTCAAAGTGTTGATGATTACCTATAAAGCCCTACATGCCTTAAGCAGGCTTCACACGGTACGATCTATTGTACGATTGCACGAGCAATCGTACCCGCCCCCGTCGTTTGTGTGTCACGGGCAATTAGTTGCCCGTGGCGCACAAAGTCGTTAAACCCCCGTCACACGTACTTACCTGCTGAGCGACCTCGCTGTGGGCGGCGAACATCCACTTCCTGAAGGGGGAGGGACGTTTGGCGTCACAGCGACGCCGGCCAATAGAAGTGGAGAGGCGGAGATGAGCGGGACGTAAACATCCCGCCCACCTCCTTCCTTCCGCAGGATGCAGGTAAGCTGTGTTCATCGTTCCCGAGGTGTCACACGGAGCGATGTGTGCTGCCCTGGGTTCGATGAACAACCGGCGCCATTAAAGATAAACAATTTTTTAAAAATATGCGACGAGTACACGACTCACGATTTGTGAGTGATTCTGCATCGCTTGGAGGTGTCACACGAAACGACGTCGCAAGAGATGCCGGATGTGCGTCACGAAAACCGTGACCCCGACGATGCATCGCGCGATAGCTCATCTCGTATGACGCCCGCATTAGGACTAGCATACCTCCGAGATCGTCTCTTGCCTCATGTGTCCCAGCGACCAGTCTGGGCCCAGAGGGAAGGCCTCCTCTGAGTCCCGTCGACTGGTGGCTCCCAGGGTTAGAGCCTTCTCCATAGCAGTTCCAACCCTCTGAAACAATCTTCCCCCAAAGCTCCGTATTACCCCTACCCTTCTGGCATTCCGTAAAGACCTTAAGACTTACCAATGTCGGCAGACCTGGGACCATTAGTGTTGACTGTGGCTAATAATTTATAAAAAATTGGTATAAATAGGGTATGTTTAGGAGGGGTTTTAATGGTTTTTAAGCTTAATTGATTTTATGTTTCCATTTGTTTAAAAAATTGCACTTTGCATTTATATGTTGTGAGCCGCTCTGAGTATTTGGAGAGGGGCGGCATACAAGTTTGACAAATAAATAAATATGAGATAACCTGATGGTAAAACAGACACTGACTAAATATTGATGAAAATGTGATCCAGCACACTTATGGAAATCGGAGTCACTTTCGTCTGAATGAGGCCTAAAGTGGTTCCTCTCTTTTTGAGATTCCTTCTTGATAGAATGGTTCCTTGAAAATAAGCTGGTTACGAAGTGTCTCCATTCTAAGACCCCCAGTGTAGATGTTGTCTCTGGGAAACCCAGCAAGGAAGCGTTAAAGTTCCCTGCAGCACCTTCATAGTTGTTTCCGTAATGGTCAAATGGTGACCTTATAATCAGGGCCGGCCTTAGCCTGAATGGCGCCCTGTGCAAAACTGCCCTTTGGTGCCCCCCTACTGATTTTTTTTTACCCAGTTTCAAGGAAACAAATGAGGACCAGAGGCCATTTTTTTTATATATCCTAAGAAAATTGATCTCTTCAAATGTACAATAAACTCTTCCAGATTTGTGCTGGAGAATCTGCTTCTCAAATCCACATTAATTCCACCACATCACACAGAGACATACACCGAGACTGATATAGAGACAGAGACACAGAGAGACTGATATAGAGACAGAGACACACAGAGACAGAGATACACAGACTGATACAGAGACACACAGGGACACAGACTGATACAGAGACACACAGACACACAGAAACACAGAGACAGAAGCAGAGACACACACACACACACACACACACAGACTGATGCAGAGACACACAGGGACAGAGACACACATAGACTGATATAGAGACAGAGACAAAGAGAGAGAGACACACAGACACACACAGAAACACAGACACACAGAGACTGATACAGAGACACACAAAGACACACAGAGACAGACTAATACAGAGACACACTGATATAGACACACAAAGACTGATACAGAGGCACAGAGAAAGAGTCGGAGACACACAGAGACACAGACATAGACAGAGAGAGACACACAGAGACACGGACACACAGAAACACAGACGACACACAGACAGACAGAGGCAGAGACACACAGAGACAGACACACACAGAGACCCACAAAGACAGAGACATGCAGAGACACAAAGACAGACACAGAGACACACATAGACAGAGACACACACAGAGATACATACAGAGACAGAAACACACAGAGAGAGGGAGACAGACAGACAGAGAGGGACACAGAGAGTGGGAGAGCGGGAGAGAGACAGTTACACTACAACTATAAGCAAATACCTGCAGGAGCCCCCACACAGGCTCCTACACACAGCAGGAGCCCCCATACAGCCTCCTGCACACAGCAGGAGCCCCCACACATCCTATTACACAGAGCAGGAGCCCCCTTACAGCCTCCTATATACAGCAGCAGCCTTCACACAGGCTCCCATACACAGCAGGGGCCCCCACATAGCCTCTTATATACAACAGGAACCCCCACAGATCCCATATAGACATAAAAAATATTATACTCCCCTAATCCTGATTCCCAGCACCGCAGCCTCCGTCTTCTCTTCTATGGTGGCCTGCGGAGGCAACGCGATGCAATGTTGTCACTGCACTGCACTTGTGAATATACGGTCCCCTAAGACACAGGCCTGCAGCGGTCTGTGGCTTAGGAGATGGGCAGTGATAGAGCATGGAGCTCTTGCTCTGTCACAAGATTGAACTTTATTGGGGTGACGCCGACATAGTTCAGTGCGGAGCTCCGGCCAAGAAATTCTGGGCCGGAGCGCCGGATCTTTGATGCCAGCGGTGCCCCTGCCGGTGGGTCCCTTTTATGTCCAGTTGGAGAGCCCTCTGGGGCATTGACTGGTGTCTGTGTGCCAAACCGACGCTGGATAGATGATAAATAAATAGATATCGGATAGATAATAGATAGATAGAGAGATATATGATAGAGAGATAGATATGATAGAGAGACAGACAATAGACAGACAGATATTGCACACTATACAGGACACACAGATGTTATACATAACACATACACACAGCACATAATACATTACAGATAACACACAGCATCTTATACTCACATACAGTCACTTCCTGGGCTCCAGGATTTCAGTGGAGCTTTAGCAGCATCTCCGGCAGTGCTTCCGCCCCCTTCCCCCTCTCTCTGGTAGAGACAGAGGAGAGAGGTCAGAGACGAGAGCAGGTAAGGATTCCCCCTGCTGGAGCCTGTGCAGGGAGCAGACACTATGCAAAGCCAAGAGGAGGGGGAGGGGCGCTCCCTGTTGGAGCCTGTGCAGGGAGCAGACACTATGCAGAGCCAAGAGGAGGGGGAGGGGCGCTCCCTGTTGGAGCCTGTGCAGGTAGCAGACACTATGTAGAGCCGAGTGGAGGGGGGGCGCCCCCTGCTGGAGCCTATGCAGGGAGCAGACAGCAGAGCCGAGAGGAGGGGGGGTGCCCCCTGCTGGAGCCTGTGCAGGGAGCAGACACTATGCAGAACTGAGAGGAGGGGGGCGCCCCCTGCTGGAGCCTGTGCAGGGAGCAGACAGTAGCAGAGCTGAGAGGAGGGGAGGTGCCCCCTGCTGGAGCCTGTGCAGGGAGCAGACAGTAGCAGAGCTGAGAGGAGGGGGGCGCCCCCTGGTGGAGCCTGTGCAGGGAGCAGACAGAAGCGGAGGGGTGAGGGGGGGGGCGCTCTCTGCTGTACACTGTGCAGAGTGGGAGGAGACCGGACACAGGGCACAGAGAAGGGGGGGGGCGCTTACCGCTGGAGCCTGTGTACCGGAGCAGCAAAATGAAAGTAAACAGCTGCTCCCTGGGCGCCCCCTCTGCTGTCGGCCTGCCGGCGCCCTGTGCAACCGCACCACTCGCACATAGGTAAAGCTGGCTATGCTTATAGTCACTTTGTACACAACCTTATATAAGATATCACATTGCCTCCACCTTTGACTTCTGGCATCGGAGGTCATCTCCCCCCATTTGCACAGTTTGTATATGGATATTATACAGCAAGTAATCTGTCATCAATCTGTTCATGTGGAGACTCCATTATTGCCACTTTAGCATGATTTAGCATTTTTTGGAAAGTTGGTCTCACTACTGTCAACAACCTTAAAGTGCACCTGACAGTAGATCATAATCTGAATGAGTCCGCTTGCTGAAAAGTGTAACACAACCGACATTTATACATAATCACTGCAACAACAAAATAAAGTGCGCTATAGTAATCTACTTTCTCTGTTACACCATTGAGTGCTCCAACCTTAAAAGTTTAGAGTTCCTTTAAGTGAGAAGTGAAATTTCATATTGTTTGCATGTCAGGAAAATCCATGTCTGCATGATACTGAGAAGTACACACAGAGGAGTGCGGACGGCAATTCCTGGAAACGGTGTCATTTCATAACACTGTGACATAAACAGTCTAACCCCAGCAAGGCAATGCTCCGGAGGGAAATGTAGCACTCGTGAGGCCCCCGTTTCCCCATGCTCCCTTTGTCATGCTTTCAATTGCCTAAAATATGACTTGTACTGTGTGCATACTTTTTTTTACTATTGCAGATGTTGAAAGGAATCAGTCCCCATCTAAGGTGGTTACAAACTTTACTTTTCTCAGCATAGCGGCCGTCATGTGCCTGTGGTGTAGTAATTTGCAATGCTTGTCAGCCAGGGGTCCTGGGAATGTTCTGCTCAAGGAGCCAAGTAGTAGAGACCTTCGAGTCATGTGATATAGAATTGTCATGCATAAAAATCATGATTGTCTTGAAACATACAGACTTTTTTCCTATACCACTGCATTCTGTTGGTGACATTACCAAAAACACCTCTGTTCTACCCACTTAAAAATCCTCGAGATATGAAAAAAAATTCAAAATGTTGGTGAGAGGTTCAATCTTTTAAAAACTATATATTAAAAACAATAAATATATGTATATGTGTGTGTGTGTATGTGTGTGTATATTACCCAAGGTACAGCGGTCCCTGCTATTAGCTCGAGAACACTATCTCTGCTACAGAGGTGGGAAAAGGAACCCCTGGTTTGTTCAATTTGCTCTAGGGTACTTTCACACTTGCGTTGTTTGGCAACGGTCGCAATCCGGCGCTTAAGGCCGGGGCCACACGGGCACTACTGCGATCCACTTGCATGACACTCGGCTCGTGCTGGCAGTACAGCAGAGCCGAGTGTCATGCCTGTGTCCTTGCAACTGAGGTCCGTTCGTGCGAGCAGACCTCAGCTGCGGGGGGCGGGCCGGCACTCAGGAGAGGAGGGAGGGATTTATCTCCCTCTCTACTGCGTAGCCGGCTATTGCCATTCTCGCACTGCACTAGCGGTACACCGGTGTACCGCGAGTGCAGTGCGATTTTTCTCTCGCCCCATTCACTTGAATGGGTGCGAGAGAAAGAGACTCAGCTTACAATAGCAGCATGCTGCGATTGTTTTCTCAGTCCGATTAGGGCTGAGAAAATAATCGCTCATGTGCGCTGTCACACAGGCTAGAATTGGTCCGAGGGGAATGCGATGTTTTATCGCACTCCACTCGCACTGTTTTTCTCGCCGTGTGGCTTAGGCCTTAGGAAACAGCGCAATCCGTTAACGGATGTGCGCTGTTTTTTATAGAGTTGTATTGACGACGCATTGCGACGGATGGCCTTGCGTTGTATCCGCCGGCCGACGCTGCGTTGTATCTGCAGGGTGGAAAGAACGCAGCATGTAGCGTTTTTCTGCATTTCCCAGAGCGTAAAAAAAAAACGCAATGTGTATAATGTTTTTATAATGGAAGCCTATGGTGGCGGAATCCGTCGTCATTTGACGGATCCGTCTTTACACAACTGAGCATGGTCAGTTGAATAAATCGCTGAAAAAAAGCTTGATTGGATTGCGTTTTGCAGGATCCGTCGTATTAGTTGTGCCACTATATGCAACGCATCCGTTACATCCATCACACAACGCAATGCGACGGATGCTGCACAACGCAAGTGTGAAACTAGCCTTATGCAGATACTTTTAAATGAAGAACAAATAACCTTGAACAAATCATCTACTACAATGAATGGATTGATTGAATTCACACTTCTATTTAAAACAGTCTTAGCTTTCTAAGGCACCAAGAGTTTTGTGGTGACTAAACTGCATGCTTTTCCTTCCCCAGCAAAGTCTATGAGATTTCAGATTCACTGTGCACACGTTGATTTTTTTTTTTTTGGGGGGGGGACAACAGTTTTGTGGTGACAACAAAACTGCAGCATGTCAATTCTTTTTGCGTGTTTTTCACAAAACTGCATGATCAAAAACGCCTGCAAGTTCAACTTTACGCTGTCTAGGTTTCCATAGACGACAACTTTTCATGCGTGACAGAAAGCACACAAAGGGCTAATCCCTCTATAGGAATATCTCACTGTGTCTAGTATCATCATTCTCTCAAAACTCCAGTATTTATCTTGACCACCTACTACGCCATTTTGGTATCTATCTTACTCACCTACCGCCACTTTATCCGAGATTCAGCCCCATTCTGCTTCTCTTCTCAGTGATGTCACCGCTCTTCAGACTTTCCAGATCGTTCTGTGTGCTCTTCATGATACAGAAGTGGCTTTTGCAATGTAAGTCTATGGAACCTCAGAACGAGGATCCTTAGGCTATGTGTCCACGGTAGAATGTACCTGCGGATTTTTCTGCATGAAAATCCGCGACTTTCGCGGCAAATCCGCACCCGCGGATTTGCCGCGGATTTACCAAGGATTTTGATGCGGATTTCTTTTTTTTTTTTTTTCCCCCATTCTATACCCAAAATCCGCACCAAAATCCGCAACAAATAATTGACATGCTGCAGATTTTTCCGCATCAAAATCCACGGCAAATCCGCAGCGGAAAAATCCGCAGCATGGACACAGCATTTCCAAAATGCCATTGAAATGGCTTGGAAGTGCCGCTGCTGCAGATTTTCGGAAAATCCGCGGTAAATCCGCAGCGTGGGCACATAGCCTTAGACTTACAAAGAGACTTCCGGCTCACACATAACGTGATTTTAGAGAGTCTGAAGAGTCGTTACATCACTTCGAAGAGGAGCAGAACAAAGCTGGATTGGTATTCAAGAAATTCTTCACGGGATGGATCCTTTAAGGCTATGTGTCCACGCTAGAATGTCCCTGCAGATTTTTCTGCCTGAAAATCCGCGATTTTCGCGGCAAATCCGCACCCGCGGATTTGCCGCGAATTTACCGCGGATTTACCGCGGATTTGCCGCGGATTTTGATGCGGATTTCATTTTTTTTTTTTTCCCCCATTCAAAACCAAAAATCCGGACCAAATCTGCACCAAACAATTGACATGCTGCAGATTTTTCCGGATCAAAATCCGCGGCAAATCCGCAGCGGAAAAATCCGCAGCATGGACACAGCATTTCCAAAATGCCATTGAAATGGCTTGGAAGTGCTGCTGCTGCAGATTTTCGGGAAATCCGCGGCAAATCCGCGGCAAAATCCGCGCGAAATCCGCAGCGTGGGCACATAGCCTAAAGGTTACTACTGACCTACTTAAACTAGAGAGTATGAGTGCAGATCCAGGTACATTTCTAGCCAACATTGATATGGAGGAAAAGTATAGCAGTATCTCACACAAATATAGTTTACAAGTGGTAGAGTGCTATCGAAAAAATAGAGGTCTACATAATGCTTTTCTACTCAAATTACGAAGTTTTGTCCTGTGCCAAAATCTATTCCCCTTTAATGGCAGGTACTCCTTCCATCTCAGTGGCACAGCTATGGGGATCTCCTGCGCTCCCACTTATGCTAACCTGCTCTTTGAGTGGTGGGAAGGCACAAATCTTTCAACATTAGGATGTAACATGGTACCTCCAGATATTTTTCTGGGGGTGCTGCATTGACAATATACACAGTGAGGGAATCTTTTCATGACTTTTTACAACGTCTTAATCAGAATAATATTGGTTTTAGATTTATATTTCAGCAGGGTAGTAATATGAGCTTGTTTCTTAATCAACATAAACCGAATGACTACAAGGGCCTACTGAAAACGACAAAATACTGAAAATCTACTACTACCAGTAGCTTTTAAAGGGAACCTGTCACCAGATTTGGTGACTATAAGCTGCGGCCACCACCAGTGGGCTCCTATATACAGCATTCTAACATGCTATATATAAAAGCCCAGGCCGCTGTGTAGAACATAATAATGACTTTATAATACCTAAGGGGCGTTACGGTGCAGACTGGTCGGATGGGTGTCTCCGGTAGCGATGCCTCCTCTTTCGGCCATCTTTGTCCTCCTTCCTCTGAAGTCTGGGTGCATGACGTGTCCTCCGTCATGCACATGAGCCAGCATTAAGGTCCTGCGCAGGCAGACTACAATACCTTGATCTGCCCTGCTCAGTGCAGATCAAAGTGCGCCTGCAAAGGACCCCGGTGACGGCTTGTATGGATGACGTAGGACGCGTCATGCAACCAGGCTTCAGAAGAATGAGGACAAAGATGGCCGAAAGAGGATGCGCCTCTACCGGAGAACGGTCTGCACGATGACCAGACTGCACCGCCCCGCCCCGCCCCTTAGGTGAATATTATAAAGTTATTTTTACGTTCTACACAGCGGCATGGGCTCTTATATACATTATGTTAGAATGCTGTATATAAGAGCCCTTTGGTGGTGGCTGCAGGTTATAGTCGCCAAATCTGGAGACAGGTTCCCTTTTAAGATGGGAAAATCTTTACCCAGTGAACTTGAATAAGGTCTGTCCCTTCGGATGAGATGGAACTGTTCCTTCTGGTTTGTAATAATTAAGCCAGATACCTTAACAGAAGCTTTTTTTATCGAGGCTATCAAATGCCAATTCTGGATAGTCCTATCAGTATGCCCTGAATACCAACAGACAGCCTCTGCTTGTGCTAAATATCCAGCCTACATCTAAATGTGTCACAAGAACAAATGGCACTTTCAATAGCCAGACTGACAAAATAATGGGTATCTTGAGGAAGCATTGGTGGATTCTATTGTCAGATCCTGACATTTGTCACTTTATTTCCCCTATACCATCAGTTAAAAAGGCATGTCGGTGGGTGACAAATTAATCCATGGTATGGACGGCACGGTGGCTCAGTGGTTAGCACTGCAGCCTTGCAATGCTGGGGTCCTGGGTTCAAGTCCCACCAAGGACACTATCTGCAAGGAGTTTGTATGTTCTTCCCGTGTTTGCGTGGGGTTCCTCCGGGTTCTCCGGTTTCCTCCCACACTCCAAAAACACCTAGATTGTGAGCCCCAATGGGGACAGAGTTACCATTGTATGTAAAGCGCTGTGGAATTAACAGCGCTATATAAATGAATAAATATTATTATATATTATATAGTCCACCCAAATCAATGGGAACCTGGTTATATGGAAATTGGTGCTTCCAGATGTGGGTCCTAAAGTTTTTGTAAATATATTTGTTCATTGAAAACTTATAAGAGTGCTGCCACTGGTAGAGTTTGACGAGGGGTTGCTTACCTGCACATGTCCAATGAATTGTTTATTAAGACAAAAATGCAATTTAGAGTCCTGATTGGAGAAGAGCTGGGTGATAAATAACACGGATACTCCTATATTTGCTATATTTGTTCCATTGAGACAGTGGCACCGATCAGAAAAGGTGAATGGAATAAAAACATTATCCTATGTGAAACACTTTTTTAGTTTGATTTTGTGAACCCTAAAGGTATGAATGAGCAATGTACCATTACTAGCTTTATTTAGTTCTTGCAGTGTACCATCTGTTAACATCAATGTTTACTCTGGCATTAGACTGATATGGAGCCCTGATATGTAATCATTTTCCCATATTGTAAACATTTTACTATGGTGATTTATTTATTCATCTATACAAGTATATTATTGTTCAGTAGTATAACAATTAGTGCAATCTTTTTGTTATATTTAAACTGTATATATTCACAAAAAGTAACGGACCTTAAGGCTATGTGCACACGTTGCGTTTTTTCCCGCGGAAACGCTGCGTTTAGAACCGCAGCGTTTCAGTGCCAAATTGCATGCGTTCAGCTTTCCCAGCAAAGTCTATGAGAAAGCTGAAAAATCAATGCACACGTTGCGTTTTTTCCCGCGGAAACGCTGCGTTTAGAACCGCAGCGTTTCAGTGCCAAATTGCATGCGTTCAGCTTCCCCAGCAAAGTCTATGAGAAAGCTGAAAAATCAATGCACACACTGCGTTTCTAAACGCAGCGTTTTGGATGCCCAAAATCGGTGCGGAAAAAGAAGCAGCATGTCACTTCTTTTGTGCATTGTAGCTATATTGAAATCAATGATGTGGGTCAGAACGCAGCTACACCGCAGTTCGCTGCATTTTTGTTGCGGTCTGCATGCTTTATCGGCATACAGAACGCAGGCATTTTTACCTGGAAGTGAGGTCAAGAGGTTTCCTGTTGATCTCACTTCCTGGCAAAGTTCAGGAAAGCCGGAGTCGCCAAAGTGTCCGCCCCGACCCCCAACCCCCTCCCGAAAATCCAAGACGGCCGCTCGCACAGCAGCGCACCGGCCGCCCTACTTCTCTGTTTCTGTTGCATGTGCCATAACACATGCGACAGAAAACTGCTCCCCAGGCCCTGCCAGGTCACCCCCTATTCCCTCCCGGTGTCCCCCGGTAACCCCCGTACCTGTCACAGCGCTGATCCCCCGCGGCCCCCTCCTCCTTCACAGCAGACGCCGGTCACACGTGCAGAGCGGCTGACAGCTCAGCTTCCTGCTTTGCTAGATGCTGGCTGCTGCTCGCACTCTGCAGCTGTGACCCGGGGAGAGTGGGTGCAGATACTTTGCACCCACTCTCCTCAAATGGAAGGTCTGTAACTCCTAGAAAATGGGGGATACGTTCCCTGAGTGTGCCCCCCATAGTCTAGAAGGTCCAGAGCCAACGTGGGATGTCCTAAATGGATTACAAGGACCCGATTTTTCGTTTTTCTTTTCAATAAATTGGTGAAAGAGGGAATGTTTTGGGGAGTGTATTTTCAAATTTTTTATTTTTTTGTTGTCAATTTTTTTTGCTATAACTGTTAATTAGTTATGTCTGGTATCAAATAGACGCCGTGACATCACTATTTGCTGGGCTTGATGCCAGGTGACATTACACATCTGGCATCAACCCCATATATTACCCCGTTTGCCACCGCACCAGGGCAACGGGATGAGTTGGGGCGAAGCGCCAGGATTGGCGCATCTAATGGATGCGCCACTTCTGGAGCGGCTGCGGCCTGCTATTTTTAGGCTGAGAAGAGTCCAATAACCATGGCTCTTCCCATCCTGAGAATACCAGACCCCAGCTGTCAGCTTCACCTTGGCTGGTGATCTAATTTGGGGGGAACCTACGTTTTTGTTTTTTGTTTTTTAATAATTTATTTATAAATAATTAAAAAAAAAAAAAACAGCTTGGGGAGCCCGCCAAATTGATCACCAGACAAGATGAAGCTGTCAGCTGTGGTTTGCAGGCTACAGCTGTCTGCTTTACCCTAACTGGCTATCAAAAATAGGGGGGACCCCACGTC
This sequence comes from Anomaloglossus baeobatrachus, assembly GCF_048569485.1. Taxonomy (NCBI): domain Eukaryota; kingdom Metazoa; phylum Chordata; class Amphibia; order Anura; family Aromobatidae; genus Anomaloglossus; species Anomaloglossus baeobatrachus. The sequence goes on along the minus strand of NC_134354.1, from coordinate 97,048,763 downwards.
ATTTATTTTAATTTTTATTTTTTTTTGGGCTAAATACAAGGCTAGGCACCCTTTAGTGCCACATGAAAGGCACTAAAGGGCGCCAGCTTAGAATATGCAGGGGGGTGGGACGTTATATATATGTTTGACATCCATTGACGCATTTTTGGCTGTGTGCCCACAATCAGGGTTTGCAGCGTTTTGGGCGCAGAGTGTTTTCCCTGCGTCCATAATGCTGCGTTGTGCAGTAGAAGCACAGTGGAAGGATTTTTAGAAATCTCATGCCCACTGTGCTTCTTTTATCCGCAGCATCAACTGACCTGTGGCGCAGCTTCCCGAGCCTCAGCATGTCAATTTATGCTGCGGAGATGAGTGTTCTCTGCAGGTAGCATAGAGCTCCACAGCAGCCTGAACCCAAATCGTGGGCATGGGCAGCTGCGTTCTCCTGTGGGCAACACTGACATCTCTGCAGGAAGGCTGACACTGTGTACTGGATGTACTGTGGCCCTGTCACTGGATCATGTGGTCAAAAACTCACCTGAAGAAAATGCATGGAAAACGCATGAAAAACGCATGCATTTTTGATGTGTTTTTTTAAAAAACGCATTGTTTACAATTGTCCCCTCTGCCAGAGGGTGTTTTTTTTTTCTGCGCTGAAAAAAACGCAACGTGCGCACATAGCCTAAAACCCCCAAAATATTATAGGGATGCTATCATTATATTTAGATAGATTTTATATATGTATATATATATATATATATATATATATATATATATATATATATATATATATATATATATATATATATATATATATATATATATATATATGTATATATATATATATATATATATACAGACAGACAGACAGCTAGCTATATATAGATATATATATATATATATATGTAGATATATGCTGTATATCTTTATATATGTATATATATATATATATATATATATATATATATATAGATATATATAGATATCTTTTATCATATACTCCTTTTACTAAATGGACTGTGTATCTTTTTAGATTCTGATTCCCCAGTTTGCTATGTTTGTTTTCTTTTTTAGCACTGTGTCATGTTATCTCCTCCATGCATGCTGTCCGCCTATCATTAGGAGGTTGTTTAATTCCTCCAGCCCTTGTGTACACACTGCAGTTCGCATGATGACTCGCTTCCGGCTTCAATTCAGGAAGTGATGTCACTCTGTTTGAAATATGTGCAAGTATCGTAAAGCGCACACAGGCATCTATATGGTATTATGTATATGTCACTCTTGGTATGGGGAAACACCAGTCCAATGACAAAAGTGGGGTGGGGGGGGGCAAGGGACACTGTCTCTACGGAATGAGAATGCCGGTGAACCATGGTAAAACCTACCCCTGGGTCCTCTGTGATGTCCCTATATAGGTTCCGCGCCATTTTGCTGCTCAGGATGGCTAAGCCCTGGCTGACCATGAAATGAGCCCTAGGTAATACATGTCGGGATGAGCACTAGTCAACTCCACTAAGACCAAAAGAACACACAGGAAAAACAAACTAGGGAATGCTAATGAACAACTTATCTCCAAGATGACTTTGGGTGAATGACAGAAACATACTGTTTGCAATCTGGACAGCATAGGAGCAAAGTTTATCACTGGCAACAAACCACACACACACACACACACACACACACACACACACACACACACACACACACACACACACACTGGGAGTGAGGAGAATGATTCTCAGCTGAACTGCCAACAAGATATACGCAGGGTCCAAAATTTAAGGAGTTAACCCTAATGGGAAAGATACATAGAACTCCATTTACATTGAGGAAGAAGGAATGACATATCAAGGAGCACTTTCTTCAGGAAAACACAGCGACCTTCTGCAGCCGGCCTCCACAGGGTTGTCTGTCACCTGTGACACTCTCGTGACAGTATGATTGACCTGGAACAAGCACTTGTCTGTGCACTATCCTGCTTTCTTTTCGTTGCTATGATCCCTAATGAACTTTTGCATTTCCAGGGAAAACACATTGGGACATAGTGCAATGTTATCAAGTATACAAATAAATAACCTCATTATTGAGGAATGAGATTTATTCTTATTCCCATTATCTATGATGGGATGTGATTGTCTGTGTAACTGTATGCATAACACTTCTTATCTGGGCAACATTTTTACCTTTATAAATAGGGCTGTATATAAACAACTGTTAATTTGTTGATATACCTTCCACATTAATAGAGATGCATTAGGGTTTGCTTTGGGTTAGCTTAAATTGAGCGGGAGATGCCATATAGTTTTTTTTAGACTGGCAACCTTTGCAGCTATGTAGTTTCAGTCTGCAGGAGCTAATAGGGAATCCTACACATTACAATGTGCATCCCCTTTTCCCCTCCTACCTACAATTAGGTCCAGAAATATTTGGACAGTGACACGTTTTGTCATTTTGGCTCTTTACAAAAACATATTCAAGAAACAGTTATTTAATCAATATGGGCGTAAAGTGCAGACTCTCAGCTTTAATTTGAGGGTATTCACATATTAATTGGAGTAAGGGTTTAGGAATTGCAGGTCTTTAATATGTAGCTACCTCTTTTTCAACGAAAGATGAGAGCTATTGGACAATTAAATCAAAACTCCTTAATGGGCTATTGCCTAGTTAACGCATCAATTAAGCAGATAAAAGGTTTGGAGCTGATTCTAGGTGTGAGGCATTTGCACTTCGAAGCTGTTGCTGTGAACCCATAACATGCAGTCATAGGTGCTCTCAATGGAAGAGAAACAGACCTTTATTAGGTTGAAGAAAAAACCCCTGATGAAATCCATCAGAGAGATAACAGAAATATTAGGAGTGGTTGAATCAACAGTTTGGTGTACACTGCAAAAAAATGAGTGCACTGGAGAGCTTGGGAACTCAAAAAGGCCTAGACGTCCACAAAAGACAACAGTGGTAGATGATCGTAGAATCCTTCCCATGATGAAGAAAAGCCCTTCATAACATCCACCCAAGGAAGAACACTCTCTGCAGGAAGAAGGTGTTTCAGTATCTAAGTATACCATAAATAGAAGACTTCATGAGAGGAAATACTGAGGGTTCACCACAAGGTGCAAACCATGGAAAACAGTGGAAACTTGGATTACGAACATAATTGGTTCCGGGAGTGTGCTCTTAAACTAAGTTACTCTTATATCAAAGCAAATTTTCCCATAGGAAACAATTGAAACACAGACAATTCGTTCCATAACCCAAATATATTTACTGTGTATATATACAAACGTATTACAGTAATACACAATAATGTAATGTATTCATATAAAATTATTACACTACACAAATACAAAATACTGTACAGTACAGTAAAAACATATAAAACAAATTAAACTGCACATTAGCTTACAATATAATTGTTGTTGTGCAGGAGGTACAGTATAAGCAATGTGCTAAACTGGTTATCAATAAGAAAGTACAATACTGTATCCACAAATGCAAATTGATATGCTATATAGTATACAGTGTGTCCACCCATATCCTGTCCACAGCCATTAACTTGAGAACGGCGGCAGCTACAGGCATAGAAGTAGTGTCTAGGTATAGTAAAGTAGTCATGCGCTACACAATGAAACCACCTATAGCGCCACCTGGTGGAAACATGAAAAGTTAGCATTTTTATCTCGAAAACGGAACGAGAAAGAGAAAAAAAGGGAATTACAAAGTTGTAGGGCATCATCAATTCAATACGAATCGACACCTTGTATACAGAAATGCTATGAATAGAATGTGTAAAACTCACAAGGTTGCGAACGTGAAGCGATACCTCATGGAGACCTTCCTACAAGTCATTGGGTATGGTGGCTGTGTGGAGTGGCCTCCACGCTCACCTGACCTGACCCCATTGGACTTCTTTCTGTGAGGTCACATCAAACAGCAGGTGTATGCGACCCATCCACCAACTTTGCAGGACCTACAATCACGTATCACAGATGCTTGTGTAAACGTGTCGCCTACCATATTGCACAACGTGCAGCAAGATACAGTATGCTGTGCAGAGTCCAGATATGCATTGCAGCTGACGGTGGCCACTTTGAGCATCAAAGTTAAATGAGCGCCATATGCGTGACCAGCATTCAGTGTTTTAAGGGGTCATAGGTTTCATATCAGAGCATTTCTGTATGCAAGGTGTCCATTCGTATTGAATTGATGGTGCCCTACAATTTTTTAATTCACTTTTTTTCTCTATCTCGTTCCGTTTTCGAGATAAGAATGCTAACTCCGTTGTTTTCCACCAGGTGGCGCTATAGGTGGTTTCATTGCGTAGCGCGTTTCTACTTTACTATACCTAGACACCACTTCTATTCCTATAGCTGCCGCCGTTCTCAAGTTAATGGCGGTAGACAGGATATGGGTGGACGCACTGTATACAATCTTTTTATTTAAAAGACCTGTGTTTTCTCCGGTACATGTCACAGTGATGTCACACGGATCACATCAGTGTGCGATCCGTGTGACACCCGTGCTGCCGGAGAAAAAATGGACATGTTTGCGTGTGGAGCCACGAGGGATCACACGGTCCAAGTGAAAACACAGCCGCGTGAGTAACTGCAGAGAATAACATAGATATGTGTGGCATCCGTGTTAAAAATGGATGTCACATGTACCTGAAACACTGACGTCTGAAAGAGGCCTAATGCAGTTCCAAATTTCCTATATTCAATGTCTACCTAGTATAGTATTTGAGTGCAGCTGTATTCGCTTTAAGAGTCTCCTTTTAGCATATGCGGCAGCGGTCTGGAATATCATCCTGATGGTTTGTACAGATCAGATGATGGAAAGGAATATGCAAACCACCCTGATGTGAGAGACTCTTTCCTCAGTGCAATTCAAATGACATACAAATGTGACACCGAGAAGGATATGGCCTCCCAAAGTCAGACGGAAATTGGGCTTTAAAGTCTATTGTAATGCTACTAATGCCTTCACTGTTTCCATAAGCAATAGTTTAAAGCGGATCTGTAAACCGATTTCACAATATAAACTGTATCCATTAAGAAATGATCTCTTAGCTCTGATGAGACTGGTGTACTTACTTTGAAAATCCATCTCGGATAGGTTGTATAATCCCAATGTTAAAGGTATTTTCCATTTTCAGGAAAGTGTACTCCCTAATGCTTATAAAATATCTAAAATAACAAATAAAGAGGTTACTCACCCTCTCTTGGGCCCGCAGCTACCAGGATTTTGGTGCAGCATTGACATCACATTGATAGAGTATTTAATTGGTCTGTTATTATAGAGAGTTTGGGGTCCATTTTCCTAAAAGTGGTAAATCCTTATAAGATGATAATTTTATGAGTCAATATAGGGAATGAAAAGGCTCAAGAGTCAAGTGTAATCATTCTCCATCCATCCAGCCTTAGGGTACCGTCACACTTTATCGACGCTCCAGCGATCCCACCAGCGATCTGACCTGGTCAGGATCGCTGGTGCGTCGCTACATGGTCGCTGGTGAGCTGTCAATCAGGCAGATCTCACCAGCGACCAGCCCCCAGTGACGCGTGGAAGCGATGCTGCACTTGGTAACTAAGGTAAATATCGGGTAACCAAGCGCTTGGTTACCAGCGCACACCGTTTAGCACTGGCTCCCTGCACTCGTAGCCAGAATACACATCGGGTTAATAAGCAAACCACTTTGCTTATTTACCCGATGTGTACTCTGGCTACGTGTGCAGGGAGCAAGGAGCCGGCACTGGCAGCCTGAGAGTCGCGGACGCTAGTAACCAAGGTAAATATCGGGTAACCAAGCAAAGCACTTAGCTTGGTTACCCGATATTTACCTTGGTTACAGCTTACCGCAGGCTGCCAGAAGCCGGCTCCCTGCACATTCAGATCGTTGCTCTCTCGCTGTCAAACACAGCGATGTGTGATTCACAGCAGGAGAGTAACGTCCAAAAAAATCAAAAATAGCAACAAGAAGAGGAGATAAAAACTCCCCCAAAAATGTATTATAAAATGTACTCACAGCAAAAAAGGGCAACCAGTCCAGTTAGCCCAGGCCAACAACTAATGCACAAACAACGTCCAAAAAATGAACCAGCACTGTGTGTAACGAGCAGCGATGTCACAGCAGGGTCCGGATCGCTGCTCAGTGTCACACGCAGCGAGATCGCTAATGAGGTAACTGGTGCGTCACAAAAACCGTGACTCAGCAGTGATCTTGCTAGCGATCTCGCTATGTGAGAAGTACCCCTTAGGCCTCGAGCAGACAACCTTATTTATGGTCCAAGTCCCAAAATATCAGATTGCAGTCAGACCAGTATTATTCATTGAGATAGTGCACATGTACGATTGGTCCAAGGATAAAAATCGCAACATGCGCGAGAATCTTATGGCACTTGGCCATTCAAGTCTATGGGTCCGTAAAAAAAAAAATCGGATCACACTCAGATGACAATTTCACGGACGGAGAGCTTGGAGAAGATGGAGCAACTATTTATTTTCTATTATTATTGTTCCCCACATCATAGAATAACGGATCCCGCTCTGATCAGTGTCTGATTAATATAATTTGAACACTTTTCTGGGCTGGAGAAAATACAGTTGTGTGAACGCAGCCTTAAGGGTGCTTTACACGCTGCCACATTGCTAGCGATCTCGTTAGCGATGTAACACGTCAGATCGCACATACGATTTGCCGAGATCGCACATGTGACCGGCGCTACAAAATTTGACCTATGTGCGATCTCGGCAAATCTTATCTGCGATCTGGCGTGTCACATCCCTAACGAGATCGCTAGCGATGTCGCAGCGTGTAAAGCACCCTTTACTGACAGCTGCAGATTGTACTGAATAGTATCATAGCTTAGTAGTGGTATAAGGGATGGACGCTGAGGAGCTGTCAATCAGGTTAGTAGAAAGTGAGTTAGACTTTCATAAAGTAAGTGTATCAGCTTCATCAGGTCTAAGATATTTACTAAGTAACGTATGCAGTCTGCACTGTGAAAAACGTTGACAGAGCCGCTAGAAAATTCTTTCAAATCCTTGGCTTATTTATAACTGTGCATAAACAATGAGAACAAACGAGTTTTTAAAGTGCAAAATATACATATTTATTCAGGATGAGGGTGACAATACTTGTAAGCATTGATAAAAGTATAAAACCTGGACCACACCAGGGGTTGCATCTATGTGGAACCTAGATCACAGTCATTGGAACAATCGATTGCGTAGTCAAATCATGAAAAACAGATGCACCCCATCCCTTGAAGAAGAGAAAGAACACTTCTATCGAAACGTACGTCGGGCAGCCTGGGGACCACGACCCTGGACCACCAGTGTGCATCTGTTTTTCATGATTTGGACCCCATTCAGCAATTAAGGGTATGACTCCTGACTTGTAGGAGTGACATTATATGAGGGAAAGTATCCGGATCCCCTTAGGTGTATTAACCTTGTCATGCCTTTTACTGCTGGTTTGTGCACCACGTGGTCGCAGCCATTGTCTATTGTTATAATATTGTTGTAATGCTATACACTATAATCATTTGTGGCTTTCATGCTATTTAAGCCCTATATGCCTTACATGTTGTAGACATATTATATTTTGCCACATATGAGATAGTGTCACCTTCTATTACAGAATATTTGAACGTATATACGCAATCGATTGTTCCAATGACTGTGATCTAGTTTCCACATAGATGCAACCCCTGGTGTGGTCCAGGTTTTATACTTTTATCAATGCTTACAAGTATTGTCACCCTCATCCTGAATAAATAGGTATATTTTGCACTTTAAAAACTCGTTTGTTCTCATTGTTTATGCATAATTATGAGTTTGTGCTACCCGTGTGGCCCTCAGACACTTAGGACCCCCAGGATTTCTTTGAGCACGGTTTTCTGGGATTTTGTTTATATATTTATTTATAACTGTGGCTGTTTTCACAGGAGCCGTCACAGATCAATGTTGCAAAATGTCCTAATGGATACCAATGACTTGTAATTTGGTAGCACAGTGGCTCACAAGTTAGCACTGTTAAAGGGGTTATCCGGCTTCTTTGACATTTTTTTTTTATTTCCCTATTGGGCTACATTGGGGCAGGTAAGTAGATAGAGAGCACTTACCTGCCCTGCTGTAGAGCACTTACCTGCCCTGCTGTCAGCCCCTCTCCCCCGGCTCAGAGCGGTCATGTGACCGCTCCTGCCGCGATTTTGCTGCTTCCGGTCATTTTATGTCAACATGGGCAGGGCCATGTTGACATGCAAATGTGGAAACAGCATGTCGCCTCCCTGCTGGGTGTTCACAGTGTGATGAGCCCCGCCCCCTTCCCTGCACCCTCCCACACATTCCCCCGCACCTCTTTTACTCTCCAGTAACCTCCCTCTGCGCTGCTGTGGGGTCCGTGACCTGGGGGAGAGGCCTGGCGGCAGCTGCCGTGGTGTCAGCTCCAGCACCGGGCCCCCTGCTCAGGATCACACATTCAAATGTACCGGCATCACAGATCACCGATGCCGGTACATTTGAAAGTGCTGATGAGAAGCAGCGCAGCTTCTCATCACTGTCCCTCCCGCTGTCTGTGCTCTCTTCAGTACAGCGGTGACGTCACTACTGTGCTGATATGTCCAGAGCACAGACAGCGCGCGAACGTGCAGGAGCGGCGGGGACCGAGGACAGGTGAGTATGTATTCCACATGTGTTCCCGATGGGGATGGGGATGGGGGGGGGGTTGCAGAGCCATATGTGTGCGTGTGCAGAGCCATGTGTGTGCGTGTGCGGAGCAGAGCCATATGTGTGCGTGTGCAGAGCCATATGTGTGCGTGTGCGGTGCAGAGCCATATGTGTGCGTGTGCGGTGCAGAGCCATATGTGTGTGTGTGCAGAGCCATATGTGTGTGTGTGCGCTACAGAGCCATATGTGTGCGGTGCAGAGCCATATGTGTGCGTGTGCGGTACAGAGCCATATGTGTGCGGTGCAGAGCCATATGTGTGCGGTGCAGAGCCATATGTGTGCGTGTGCGGTACAGAGCCATATGTGTGCATGTGCGGTGCAGAGCCATATGTGTGCGTGTGCAGAGCCATATGTGTGCGTGTGCGGTGCAGAGCCATATGTGTGCGTGTGCGGTGCAGAGCCCGATGTGGGGCTGTTCTTTGCAATGCTGTAGTGATACCAGGTCAGGTGCTGGGGAAGAATATACTGACAGGGAATGTGTGTGCAGGGGGCGGGCAGAGGGCGATGCTGGACACTGGGGTGGGCGGTGACAGCTCTGACTGAGGTTCAGCACAGGAAGTGGTCATGTTTGCTGGATCTGAATGTAAACAAGGAGCTGCAGAGAATAAAGGGATAATTCAAGAGGAACAAAAGTTAGAAAACAAAAAATAACAATGTAGGTGTGATCTATATGACAATACAGCACAGATAAACTCAACAATTTTTGTTAAGCTAATGTCGGACAACTCCTTTAAGTACAAAAACTGTATATATAAGGCTATGTGCCCACATTGCTTTTTATGCGCTTCTTTTCTGCACATAAAAAGCCTGTTTTGTCACTGAAAAACGCAGCAGAAAAACATGAATTTTTATTGCGTTTGCGAGTTAATTCATATGCATTTTTTCCTGCTTTTTGTGCTTTTTTTAATTCTTGGCGATCATGGGGGTTCAGGTGCTGTACCCTCACAATCACTGCTGGGTCTCTGGCTGATGGTGGCCTCGCCACTCCTGGCAGTTTAACGCTAGAAGTCCCAGAAATTTCGAGCCCCCCCCCCCGAAGTCCCGAAAGAGGGTCAAATGACCCCTAGTCCAAACTGAATAGAACTGACTAGAAACTAAATGGCTAAATTCAATGGAAAACAACAACCTCCTGTGGTGCGACAGTAATGGCCTTAATTACAGAACAAAAGACGGTGATTATAGGATGTTAGCTAAAATCCTTCAGGTCATTCCACCCGTTTCTGGGTTCCAAAGGTAGAAATGTTAAATGACCCCTCTCTGGGACTTCTAGTGTTAACCGCCTAAATACTGCGATCAGTGCAATCGCAGCATTCAGAAGGCAGAGAGAGGAATTGCTTACCTGTCCCTGGAATGCGATCACAGGGACCCGATCGTTACCATGGTAACCTTGGGTCTACACCATGATGACCCCGGGTTACGGAGAGCCTTAAGCTGGTGTCACACATAACGACGACGACAACGACGTCGCTGCTACGTCACCATTTTCTGTGACGTTGCAGCGACGTCCCGTCGCTGTCGCTGTGTGTGACATCCAGCAACGACCTGGCCCCTGCTGTGAGGTCGCCGGTCGTTGCTGAATGTCCAGCTTCATTTTTTGGTCGTCACTCTCCCGCTGTGACACACACATCGCTGTGTGTGACAGCGAGAGAGCGACAAAATGAAGCAATCAGGAGCCGGCACTGGCAGCTGCGGTAAGCTGTAACCAGCGTAAACATCGGGTAACCAAGGGAAGACCTTTCCCTGGTTACCCGATGTTTACGCTGGTTACCAGCCTCCGCTCTTGCTGCCAGTGCCGGCTCCTGCACTGTGACATGTGGCTGCAGTACGCATCGGGTAATTAACCCGATGTGTGCTGCAGGAGAGCAAGGAGCCAGCGCTAAGCGCGGCTCCCTGCTCTCTGAACTGTGACATGTAGCTGCAGCACACATCGGGTTAATTAACCCGATGTGTGCTGCAGGAGAGCAAGGAGCCAGCGCTAAGCGCGGCTCCCTGCTCTCTGAACATGTAGCACAGCGACCTTATGATCGCTGCTTCTGCTGTGTTTGACAGCTAAGCAGCGATCATAACAGCGACTTACAAGGTCGCTGTTACGTCACCGAAAATGGTGACGTAACAGCGACGTCGTTGTCGCTGTCGTTTAGTGTGACACCAGCTTTAGACACCATGCTATATGCATGGTGTGTGAGGTAAAGTGCTGTGCTATAATCCCCTGTAGTGATAAAGCACAGCAGGGGATTATAGAAACAGAAAAAAAAACAGAAAGAATTGACATGCTGCTGCTTTTTTCAGCAACAAAATCTGCAAGGAAAAAGGCAGCAGCGTGTGCACAACAAGTTAGGATTCTCATAGACTTTGCTGGGATGCTTATTCCTTGCCTTTATTGATTAAAATTACCATGAAAAAAAAAACCGCAAAAAACACGCCACATGTGCACATGGCCTAAAAGTTCAAATCACCAAAATAAACATATTTAGTATCCCTGAATTCATAAAAGTCTAATCTATCAATATCTAAAATTAATTCCAAATGCTAAATGCCGTAACAAGAAAAAAAAAATCAAAAGGCCAGAATTGCGTTGTTTTGTTTTTTTTTTTGTCACCAGTCCTTCGTAAAAAAAAAAAATATATAATTAAAAAAAAATGATCAAAATATCATATCTCCCTCAAATTGGTATCCATAAATCCGTCAGCTTGTCACTCAAAAACAAGCCGTAACACAGCTCAGTTGATCTAAAAATGAAAATTTTACAGATCTTGGAATATGGTGACACAAACCAAACATTTTTTTTTTTTAATAAAAATTTCTGAATATTTTTTACACTTATGTGAAAAATAAAATCAATTAAACTTTGCTATTGTCGTAATTGTACGGACCTGGAGAATCATTATTGAGAGTAATTTTTACTACAGAATTGCAATTTTTCCCAATTTCATGGCACTTTGAATTTTTTTCCCATACATTCCATTCTAAAATAAGCGGTGTCATTCAAAACTTCAACGCTTTCCGCAAGAAAAGCCAGCCCTTATACAGCTACGCTGATGGAAGAATAAAAATAGTTATGGCTCTTGGAAGACGGGAAGGAAATAAAAACAGAAAGAAATGAAAACTGGCTGCGGAGACTGGGGTTTAAAGATTAACTAAACTTTTGCTTTTTTTTTTTTTTTGTCCCTCTTGGAAAGTTATAACACTTTGCAAATTGCTTTATTCTGAAATTTGTCATCTTTCCTGAAACAGTTTTTTAATCAACACTATAGCATCCAGTAAACTGACAGATTGGTGGAATCAGGGTCTCTGTCTCTACATTATGCAGCTCCCAGGTGGGGGAGCAATAACCTGGTGACAGATTCCTTTTTAATATTAACTCTGTTGTAAACAAACAAAGCTGTTTTTACATTGTAAAGACATTGGGTAGCCCATGCTCATGCTACGCCAATCTTGCTGGAGTAGAAGTCGCCAAATTCATTAAGAGGTGCACGCCACCCAATGATTTTGACCCCTCTTTTTCATGTCTTGCACCTCCGTGTGCTGCACTAGAAATGCTACTCTAGTCAAAGACTGGCATAGCATTTCTGCTGTTTAAAACGGTGGCACATTTTATTAAAGGGAATAATGTAGAGACAGAGACCCTGATTCCAGTGATATGTCCCTTACTAAGCTGTTTCCTGTCATTTGATAAAATCAATGTTTTCACAGGAGGATCTGTGAGATTGAAGCCTATGGGCCCTATGGAAGGAGCGTGGACTCTTGAAACCCTCTTCCCCTCTACTTTTCCTCTCCCCTCCTAACCCTCTTCACCTGTCTTGTCATTGTCTGTCTAGTTTCGAAGTTTATTGATTCACACTGGTATTCTTTGGCAATCACTACCATTAGTAAGATGTCCCTCAGGTCGCAGTGGCTCCGCCCTACAGCTTGGGGTTACTCATGGTTGTGGGGAAGGAGTGGTGGCATGGTATACTACCACTAGATATTGCGACATAATTCATGGTTTTTACCTTCTTTAGGGACATATGTCTTAATAATTGTGAATTTCATGTTTTATTTTATGTATGTAAAATGAAAAATTGAAAATTTCAATAAAAATTCAAAGTTTAAAAAATAATCAATGTTTTCTCTGCTACAGATCTAGCAGTTATACAGAGCTCATGGATATGCTGGACTACCTGCAGCACGCCAAGTAGTCCTGTAATGATAATCTCCTGCTGATTAACCTGTGATTTTATCAAAACTACACTAAGCAGCCCAGTAAGTGACACATCACTGGAATCAGGATCTCTGTATCTACTTTATGCTGCTCTGAGATTAGGTGTTAAAAACCTGATAACCGATTCCTTTTAATTTGATAGGCGGCCACGTCCTGGGTTCTCCCCACCTCTGCCAAATGATTAAAACTGGTGGGAAAATGTCAAAAGATGCAAAACTTTTGCTCCTTTCCCCGTTGAGCAAAAACTTTGCGACTTTTCAAAGCTTTTACACCAGATTTCTGCAGTAAAAGCTTTGATGAATCAGCCCCATTGTTCTTATTGGATGTAAACAAGGTTGGAAAGTGCTGTGTGAGTCATCCACAATTCCATCTAATAAGCGTGTATGGTTATTGTACTGTCACATTGTCGTACGCTGTCTAGATTTCTATCGTGGAGTATTAAGCGATATCCGACTTACACGTATAGTAAATGTTACACTCATCCACAATTGAGACAGAAGGGTAGAAATCATTTAGCTTTCATCTTTTTTTTTTCTTAGCAAACGTGAATAACTGTATTCAGCGAGCAAACAATATAACCTTGGCACATATAACTCCAAAAGCTCAATCAGCGATTTCTTCAGAAGACTTCTTACTGATATAACTGGGTGTCAGCATGGGAATATTTGCTAATATGCACTAAATAAATCGGCGTAAAAATAATAAGATAAAACCCCACCTGTTCCTTCCAATATATCCTAGATATCACCTGAGGAAGACAACATACTGGTTGTCGAAACGTGTTGTGGCTCATCTCATAAGGGACCATTAATAAAAGGTTGGCTAATTTTTTAAAAATCCCTTTGGTCCATTCTTCCTTTTATACCACTCCATCAGATCATTTTTTTATTTCCTTCCTAGGTATATAGCTCCTATTGGTGTTCTGCACCTTGGACAATCTCTGTATTAGCAGAGATTATTTCACAAATTGGCCACAAAGTTCTGTGATTCTTACCAATTGGTCTGTGGGGAGACCTAGAAATTAGTGTCCACTTTAACTGCGGCACCACCACAGGGGTGATTACACATTGTCCAATCAAATCAGTGAATTATTTGTGCCAGGGACTCTGTACCTAGCCACTCTGCTCTAGCCGAGAGATGGGGGTGTCAGGCTGTACAAAGGGCTAGAAAGACGTAGTACAGCGTATTCCCCACTAGGTGGCAGCAGAGTAGTGAAGGAGAGTCTAAGTTACACTGTAACAAAAAGGCAGCTGAAGTACAGCAGAGTAACTTCAACAGGCAGTTCACAAGTGAACCACCAGGGGACAATAGAGTAGTCAAACAGTCAGGGTCTAGCTGGGAAGTCAAGTCACTGCAAAGGGAGGATAAAAATCATGTCAGAAAACACAACCGAGTCAGAAGCCGGGAAATCAGGAATGCTGACAGAAACACTGACAGGAGCAGGAAGTCAGGGACTGGGACAGACGGATGAACGGGGAAGGGTACATGTCAGGGCAAGACAACAAGGAGTCAGATAAACCAGGAAATCTCACCAAAGCCAGTCACAGGCTGCAGAGCAAAACTATAACCAGCACAGGAATGTAAGTGCAGCGACCAGATATAGTGTCTCCTGAAACCAGCATGAGGCTGATGGGAATTAACCCCTGACATGACCGGGCCAGATCTAGTATACTCTGGAGCGGAGAATACTGGTTCTGGATAATGACAGGGAGATCCTAAACCGAGGAATCCTCTTTATAGACTAGACCCATTCCTTACACATCAGAGACCTCTGTCTCTACGGAGCTCGACCATACACCTGAGTGCTCGCTATGCAGAGTGTTCATGTGTTCTAAATAGGAGGATAGCAGATAGCTGCAGACAGACATGTCTGGCAGTGGCTTATTCATGATGAGGTCTTATATAGACGTCCATTTTTCACATATAGAACTTGTACCCATTATAGTTTATGGGGCTGTTCACGTGTCTGTGTTTTTTTTCCCAGACCATGAATTTGTGCAAAAATTCACAAAGATTTTAGTTTCCATCCATGATGTTGGTAAAAAACAATCTGTACTACAACTAATAAAAAAACACTAGCGCTCTTTAGTCCAAGAGAATGCTTTTTTATTTTAAATAGATCAAAATAAATGAGGAGATTAAAGCATCTGGTAGAAGACAGGAAACGTGTCTGGATCTGGCAAAAAAAGAAAACAAATATGCTAGTTTTCAACAGCGCATAGTATATAAAAGTGTAGTATAAAAATTGTATATACCTCTCACTGCTCAAGGTGCTCTACAATTTATAGTTAACCCCTTCAGCCCCCAGCCTGTTTTCACCTTAAAGACCCGGCCATTTTTTGCAATTTTGACCAGTGTCACTTTGACAGGTTATAACTCTGGAACACTTCAACGGATCCTGGCGATTCTGAGATTGTTTTTTCGTGACATATTGTACTTCATGTCAGTGGTAAATTTAGGCAGATATGTTTTGCGTTTATTTGTGAAAATTTCGGAAATTTGGCGAAAATTTTGAAAATTTCAAAATTTGAAATTTTATGCCCATAAATCTGAGAGATATGTCACACAAAAAAGTTACTAAATAACATTTCCCACATGTCTACTTTACACCAGCGCAATTTTTGAAAAAAAAAAAATTCCGTTAGGAAGTTAGAAGGGTTCAAAGTTCATCACCAATTTCTCATTTTTCCAACAAAATTTACAAAAAAAAATTTTTTAGGTACCACATCACATTTGGAGTGATTTGAGAAACCTAGGCGACAGAAAATACCCAAAAGTGACCCAATTCTAAAATCTGCACCCCTCACTCTGCTCAAAACCACATCCAAGAAGTTTATTAACCCTTTAGGAGCTTCACAGCAACCAAAGCAATGTAGACAAAAAAATGAAAATTTTACTTTTTTAACACAAAAATGTTACTTTAGCATAAAAATTAGTATTTTCACAAGGTATCAGGAAAAATGCATCATAAAATGTATCGTGCATTTTCTCCTGAGTACGCAGATACCTCATATGTGGTGGAAATCAAATGTTTGGGCACACAGCAGGACTCGGAAGGCAAGGAGCGCCATTTGAATTTTTGAGTGCAAAATTAGCTGCACTCATTAGCGGACGCCATGTCGGGTTTGAAGACTCCCCGAGGTGCCTAAACAATGGAGCTCCCCCATAAGTGACCCCATTTTGGAAACTAGAGCCCTCAAATATTTTTTCTAGATGTTTTATGTGCACTTTGAACCCCTGGGGACTTCACAGAAGTTTATAACGTTGAGCCGTGAAAAGAAAAACATTTTTTTTTACCACAAAACTGTTGCTTCAACCAGGTAGCTTTTTTTATCACAAGGGTATCAGGAAAAAATGCACCATAAAATGTATTGTGCATTTTCTCCTGAGTACGCAGATACCCCATATGTGGTGGAAATCAAATGTTTGGGCACACGGCAGGACTCGGAAGGCAAGGAGCGCCATTTGAATTTTTGAGTGCAAAAATTAGCTGCACTCATTAGCGGACGCCATGTCGGGTTTGAAGACTCCCCGAGGTGCCTAAACAATGGAGCTCCCCCATAAGTGACCCCATTTTGGAAACTAGAGCCCTCAAATATTTTTTCTAGATGTTTTATGTGCACTTTGAACCCCTGGGGACTTCACAGAAGTTTATAACGTTGAGCCGTGAAAAGAAAAAAATTTTTTTTTACCACAAAACTGTTGCTTCAACCAGGTAGCTTTTTTTATCACAAGGGTATCAGGAAAAAATGCACCATAAAATGTATTGTGCATTTTCTCCTGAGTACGCAGATACCCCATATGTGGTGGAAATCAAATGTTTGGGCGCACGGCAGGACTCGGAAGGCAAGGAGCGCCATTTCACAGCAAAATTGGTTGGAATTATTAGCGGACGCTATGTTGCATTTGGAGACCCCCTGAAGTGCCTAAACAATGGAGCTCCCCCACAATTGACCCCATTTTGGAAACTAGACCCCTCATGGAATTTATCTAGCTGTTTAGGGAGCACTTTGAACCCCTGGAGGCTTCACAAACGTTTGTAATGTTGAGCCGTGAAAATATTTTATTTTTTTTACCACAAAATTGTTTTTTCAAACAGGTAGCTTTTTTTCCACAAGGGTATCAGGAAAAAATGCACCATAAAATGTATTGTGCAATTTCTCCTGAGTACGACGATACCTCATATGTGGTGGAAATCAATTGTTTGGGCGTACGGCGGGGCTCAGAAGAGAAGGAGCGCCATTTCACAGTAAAATTGATTGGAATTATTAGCAGACGCCATGTTTCATTTGGAGACCCCCTGAGGTGCCTAAACAATGGAGCTCCCCCACATGTGATCCCATTTTGGAAACTAGACCCCCCCCCATACAAAAAAAATTAGTTTGGCGAAATAAAAAATACAGACATCAGTAGAAAAAAAAAAAAAATGAGCGCCTGCCAAGACCAGTGCCAAACGTGAGAGCAATGCACGAGTCTCGCATCGCATCATCCACTGCAGTCTGGAAGCGAGCAACTGCGCTGGATAATGCGATGCGAGAGGGCGGGGCGGCAGATGAGAAAGGGCGCAGCGGATGGAAGATGGGAAAGGGCGCAGCGGATGGAGGAGCGGCAGAGGATGGGAAAGGGCGCAGCGGATGGATGATGGGAAATGGCGCAGCGGATGGATGGGAAATGGCGCAGCGGATGGAGGAGCGGCAGAGGATGGGGGGGGTGAGATGGGGATACCTACCTTACAGGATGGATCTAGGCAGCAGGATCACAGCAGACAGAAGAGACAGCAGACAGAAGAGGCAGCAGATGAAGGAGGCAACAGATCGAGGAGGGTGAGAGGGGCAGTAGATGGAAAATGGGAGAGAGCAGGCAGCAGATCGGGGAGGGGGGCAGAGTCTGATGGGAGAGAGAGATGGCACATGTAGGGGAAGGGAGGGGGCTTGCAGCACATGTAGGGGGAGGGAGGGGGGCTTGCAGCACATGTAGGGGGAGGGAGGGGGGCTTGCAGCACATGTAGGGGGAGGGAGGGGGGCTTGCAGCACATGTAGGGGGAGGGAGGGGGGCTTGCAGCACATGTAGGGGGAGGGAGGGGGGCTTGCAGCACATGTAGGGGGAGGGTGGCTGGCTTGCAGCACATGTAGGGGGAGGGTGGCTTGCAGCACATGTGCTGCAAGCCAGCCACCCTCCCCCCACATGTGCTGCAAGCCAGCCACCCTCCCCCCACATGTGCTGCAAGCCAGCCACCCTCCCCCCACATGTGCTGCAAGCCAGCCACCCTCCCCCCACGTGGGGGGAGGGTGGCTTGCAGCACATGGAGGGATAGGTGGTGTGGCGATGGAGAAGGGGCAGCCGATGAAGGAGGCGGCGGCCGCCGCCGATCGGGGGCAGCAGCGGCTGAAAAAGGTGGGTGCGACGGCGGCGGGGACAGTGGCGAGCATGGCGGCGGGGACGGCGGTGGATCGGGAGCGGCGGCGGGGACGGCGGTGGATCGGGAGCGGCGGCGGGGACGGCGGTGGATCGGGAGCATGGCGGCGGGGACGGCGGTGGATCGGGAGCGGCGGCGGAGACAGCGGTGCAGCGGGAGCATGGCGGCGGGGACGGCGGTGGATCGGGAGCGGCGGCGGAGACAGCGGTGCAGCGGGAGCATGGCGGCGGGGACGTCGGTGGATCGGGAGCGGCGGCGGAGACAGCGGTGCAGCGGGAGCATGGCGGCGGGGACGGCGGTGGAGCGGGAGCATGGCGGTGGATCGGGAGCGGCGGCGGAGACAGCGGTGCAGCGGGAGCATGGCGGCGGGGACGGCGGTGCAGCGGGAGCATGGCGGCGGGGACGGCGGTGCAGCGGGAGCATGGCGGCGGGGACGGCGGTGGATCGGGAGCGGCGGCGGAGACAGCGGTGCAGCGGGAGCATGGCGGCGGGGACGGCGGTGGATCGGGAGTGGCGGCGGAGACAGCGGTGCAGCGGGAGCATGGCGGCGGGGACAGCGGTGGAGCGGGAGCATGGCGGCGGAGACAGCGGTGCATCGGGAGCATGGCGGCGGGGACAGCGGTGAAGCGGCAGCAGCGGCGGGGCGATCGGAGACAGCGGCGGGGACAGCGGTGAAGCGGGAGCAGCGGCGGGGCGATCGGAGACAGCGGTGGTGAAGTGGGAGCAGCGGCGGGGCGATCGGAGACAGCGGCGGTGAAGCGGGAGCAGCGGCGGGGCGATCGGAGACAGCGGCGGTGAAGCGGGAGCAGCGGCGGGGACAGCGGTGAAGCGGGAGCAGCGGCGGGGCGATCGGGGACAGGGGCGGGCGGCGGGGCGATCGGGGACAGGGGCGGGCGGCGGGGACAACAACTTACCGCTCTCCTCGGCTTCCAGGGACGGTCACAGGCCGCAGATCCACATTGATTGGAGAGAGCGGTCACAAGACCGGTCTCTCCAATCAGAGCTGGGGGCGGGTGAAGCATCGATCACCCAGCTCCAGCCAATGGCCAGTGCTACAGCAGCACTGATCAGGGCTGGATTTCAATGTTCCAGCCATTTTCAATGGCTGGAACATTACAGTGGCTGTAATTGGCTGAGCGGCGTTCGTCAGCCAATCACAGCCTCTGTAGGTTCGGGGAGGAGGCACCACCCCTCCTGACGTCAGGCAGAGGTCCCCTCCTTCCCGAATCCACCGTTTAAGTAAATAAATTTCACTCCCCGGGGCTCCGGGACCGCGATTTCGCCAGGACGTACTGAGTACGTCATGGGTCCTTTAGCACCATGTCACCATGACGTACTCAGTACGTCCAAGGTCGTTAAGGGGTTAAAAGTATAAAAAACTATAATAATCAATATATGATTTTAAACCTGCCTGGGCCTTGTGCAGGTGACACCTGCTACCGAGTTTTGATGGGTATCAAATAGATGAATTAGCGGCAACGGTTGCTGGACCCGGGCTTAGAGTTCTCAAGGAACTCTGGCTAATGATCCGGATCCAGTAACTTGGGAAATAAAAAAAAAAATAAAGGAAATATAAAGCAAGCACTATACTTACCGAGTCTTCAGCATGGCTGTAACTGCTTCTGGGCTCCTCACTCTTCTTTCTTGGGCTGCTCATTTATTTTCATGCATATTCACTGCTTCCCCCGCCTACCGGCAGTTTTGACGTCTGTAATTGGTTGCAGTCAGATGCGTTCCCCAGCTTGTTTGACAGAGTCTCACTGAATGCCATCACAGACCCTGTCTGTGGGTCACTGTAGATTGGAGTACAAATAAATAATAAAAAGAAAAATTGGCATAGGGTCCCAACGTATTATACCAAGCAGAGATAAGCATACGGCTGCAAGCTGCAGCCCCAAGCCATGTGCTTATCATTGCTGTGTATCAAAATAAGAGGAACCACATGTGGCTTTTTTAAAAAAAAAAAACATAGTGCGGTCCTCCCAATTTTGATACCCAGCCATGATAAAGTCCAACAGCTGAGATTCTCAGGCTGTGGAGACCCATGCTTATTGTCCCCCCCCCCAGCCAAAAAATAGCAGCCTGCAGCCGCTCAGGATTGTTGCATCTATTAGATGTGACAATCCCAGATTTTTACCCGCCTCTTCCTATTTGCCCTGGCGCTGTGACAATTGGGGTAATAAGGGGCTAATAACAGCTCACAGCTTCCTTTAAGCCCTAGATTAGTAATGGGAGGCATCTATGAGTCCCCCCATTACTAATCTGTAAGTGAAAAGAAATAAACACAAACACCGAAAAATTCCTTTATTTGAATTAAAATACAAAAAAACACCCACTTTCACCAGTTTATTAACCTCAAAAACAGCCAGATTTGAAATAAACCACACGCGGTCCCACGATGATTCCAGCTCTGCTACATCTGAAGTCACTGCGCGTGGTCATAGAACCTGACCGCCCACTGTGCAAATATTCTGCATGTTTATATTTGCAAAAATAATAATGGTTCAAAGTACTGAAACTTGTTCGTATTAATTATATGTAGCAGTAAAAGGAAAACTCTTTGATATGATAGAAACAAGAGCCAACTAAAAATCATTAAAGGGGTTGTCCACTACTAGGACAACCCCTTCTGGTTCCACTTGTTACCATTTTTAAAATAAAAGACCCTGTACTCTCCTCCCGTTCCAGTGCTGTCAGTAATCGCAGTTCAAGGCTCATGTGACATTGTGACGTCATGGGAGCCCTGTGTCCTATCACCAACGGCTTCTCTCTCCCCGCCTCCGGACCAAATGAGTTAATCAACAGGACATGGCGCTGCAGCTGCCACTCACTTCCTGTTGAATGCTGATTTTGTCTGAAGGCGGGGAGAGAGAAGTCGGAGGTGATTGGACACAGGGTTCCCATAACGTCACAATGTCACTTGAGCCCCAAACTGCAATTAAAGAAAGAGCTGGAATGGCACCAGAACGGGAGGTGAGTACAGGGTCTTTTATTTTATCTGGGGGAAACAAGTGGAATCAGAAGGGATTGTCCTAGTATTGGACAACCCCTTTAAGAAATTGCTCATTTCATAACTGAAACTGGTAACAATTGAAACTACCGTATTTTTCGCTTTATAAGACGCACCGGAATATAAGACGCACCCCAAACTTAGACATAGAAAAAGGTAAAAAAAAGAAAAATGGGGTCTGTCTTATACTCCGGTGTTCTCTTACGGAGGGGGGCAGCAGTGGTGGTGAAGCGGGGTCACAGGAGGCACAGGTTGTGCTGGCAGGCGCGGCAGGTCAGTGGCAGCGGGGTCCTTGGTTGCAGGTGCCGTGGCGTCCGTGGTTGCAGGCGCGGTGGCGTCCGCGGTGGCAGGATCCGTGGGGTCCGTGGTGGCGGCAGCAGCTGTGGCGGGTGAGCCGTGCAGCAGGCCGGTGCAGTGAGTGTCCGCGGTCCCGGTTCAGTGGTGGCAGTGGCGGCGGCGACTGCTCAGTGGTGGCAGGGACTGCTCAGTGGTGGAGTGTGTCCGCGGTCCCGGTTCAGTGGTGGCAGCGGCGGTGGCGACTGCTCAGTGGTGGCAGGGACTGCTCAGTGGTGGAGTGTGTCTGCGGTCCCGGGTTCAGTGGTGGCAGCGGCGGCGACGGCTCAGTGGTGGGAGTGGCGGCGACGGCTCAGTGGTGGGAGCGGCGGCAACTGCTCAGTGGTGGCAGCGGCAGGGACTGCTCAGTGGTGGAGTGTGTCCGCGGGTCCCGGTTCAGTGGTGGCAGTGGCGGCGACGGCTCAGTGGTGGGAGTGGCGGCGACGGCTCAGTGGTGGGAGCGGCGGCAACTGCTCAGTGGTGGCAGCGGCAGGGACTGCTCAGTGGTGGAGTGTGTCCGCGGTCCCGGTTCAGTGGTGGCAGCGGCGGCGACGGCTCAGTGGTGGAGTGTGTCCGCGGTCCCGATTCAAGTAATGGCGCCCGGAGCGACGCATGCGCAGATGGAGCTCTCATCCAAGGGCTCCATCTGCGCACGCGCTGACTCCCGGAGCAGCGCTGTGCGCAGATGGAGCTCTCATCCAAGAGCTCCACCGGCGCCATCATTTGAAAGTGGACCGCGGACAACTGGTAAGCTGCACAGCCGCCCGCCCCCATGCCAGCAGGCTGCCCGCCCACCCTGCGTACAAGCCGCCGGGTACCTGTGCTTGCGTGCGGTGGCAGCCGGGTACCCATGGCTGTGTGCGGGCGGCAGCCGGGGTACCTGTGTGAGGGCGGCAGCCGGCTGCCGCCCGCACGGGCACCCGACTGCCGCTCGCACACAGCACCCGGCTGCCGCCCGCACACAGCCATGGGTACCCGTCTGCCACCGCACGCAAGCACATGTACCCGGCTGCCGACCCCACACAGCACCCGCTGCCGCCCGCACACAGCCACGGGTACCCGGCTGCCGCTGCACGCAAGTACAGGTACCCGGCCGCTTGCATGCAGCCACAGGCACCGCGCCGCCCGATCGCCTCAGACAGGACCCCCCCCCCGCTACCGCTTTATAAGACGCACCCCCCATTTCCTCCCAAAATTGGGGAGGAAAAGTGCGTCTTATAAAGCGAAAAATACGGTATATAGAACCATATAATGTTTGTGCACTGCCAGACAGTAGTCGCCTGTTACATCTTTTGCTACAGGAAACAACTAGTCGGATTGCCTTAATAAAATCCAAATGATCTGATCCAAAGAAAAGCAGCGCGTTTCAGCTGGCCATCACCATTAGTGTAACTCGCCCTGCACTCCCGGGCCTGCGGTGATCTAATGTCATCAGACCGGTCTATGATGGTATTTTGTCCTCTCTCCTCTTTTATAATTCTTTCTATTCGGTCTATGATGGTATTTTGTCCTCTCTCCTCTTTTATAATTCTTTCTATTGTTTATCCTCATTTTATTTCTTTCCCCTATTTGTATCGGGGTGCACAGAATATAATTAATGTTATTTATCTTAGTAATTTCTCGGATCCACTGCTGCATTTCAGGGTCTCGGGTCCCTCAGTACAGACATGCCGGGAAGTAGGATAATGGAATTAATTGCAGTTGCACAAAAAATTTCCATTTTTTAGTGACGTTAGGTTTTATCGCGAAATTATAGAAATTTAGATGCACTTTTCAGAATTGTTAGTTCTAATAGCTGCAAATAAAGGCTTTTAGCGTTGTTGTTCAAGTTGCGTTTTGAAGAGTACATATTGATGGAAGCGTGTTATTACATTTTCTAGTACAGAATACAGCGTGGCATAGAACGGGTTAATAACCACGGCTTGGCATCCAGCTTCCTCCGTCTCCTACATGTCAGATTGCCCTGCGGACTGGCAGGCCCCTTTGGCTTGCATCCCAGAGGATGACTGAAGAGCACGGCTGTGTTGACAGTCTGTATGCCCCAAGGCATTGTGGGACGGGTGTAATCAGTCCAGATCTGCAAACGCTCCATTGCTTTAACAATGAACTGACATGACCTCTGTGTGTTTTGGACCACAGAGGAAGTGACTGAGTTGAAAAACTTGGCACAGCAATTGCAGGCTTCAAAGGACAAATGCAGGCCTCAAACCCCAAGTATGGGTGTGTGCTCGGGAGAGAGTCCCCTGTTATAAGGCCAGGCACATAGTGTGCGCAGGGGGCTGCAGCAGACATGGGGACAGGGCCCTATACATCTCAAATGTCTACTCTGAAAGGTCATAGCAGGAAAACCCGATGCCCGAGTGTCCCCTTGTGATCAGTAATAAGAGATGACAGCAACCTGAAAGATGTAAAATCTTCTATAATATTCTATAACCTTCATCAGAATAGGACCCTAGTGCCATAGGCATAAAAAAGCATGCACTTCAAGCAAAAATCATCGAAAGTATCCTGCTGGTATTAACAGTACACTGTTAAAGAGCTTGAAGAAAATTGGATATGTTAGTGCACATAGAAGAGAGTGCGCCTGATAGCTCAGATTAAAATAAGCCCCCATTGTGGGCTTGTGTAAGGCCTAGGACTCACGGCGAGAAAAACGGTGCGAGTGCAACGCTATAAAAAAAATCGCATTCCACTTGGACCAGTATTACTATTTGGGTCCCCATACAAATCTAAAGCCCGCTTTACATGCTGTGATATCGGTACTGATATCATTAGCGAGCGTACCCACCCCCGTCGGTTGTGTGTCACGGGCAAATCGCTGCCTGTGGCGCACAACATCGTTAGTCCCCGTCACACATACTTACCTGCCCAGTGACGTCGCTGTGGCCGGCGAACCGCCTCCTTTCTAAGGGGGTGGTTTGTTCGGGGTCACAGCGACATCACTAAGCGGCCACCCAATAGAAGCGGAGGGGCGGAGATGAGCGGGATGAACATCCCGCCCACCTCCTTTCTTCTTCATTGTGTGCGGCCACAGGTACGATGTAGTTCCTCGTTCCTGCGGTGTCACACATAGCGATGTGTGCTGCCACAGGAACGATTAACAACCTGCGTCCTGCAACAGCAAGGATGTTCGGGAAAGGAATGACGCGTCAACGATAAGGTGAGTAATTTTGATTGTTAACGGTCGTTCCTGCGTTTCACACGCAACGACGTCGCTAACGAGGCCGGATGTGCATCACGAATTCCGTGATCCCAATGACATCTGGTTAGCAATGTTGTTGCGTGTAAAGTGGCCTTAAGGGGCAAGAGAAACATCGTATTGCTCTCGCGTTACACCGGTGTAACGTGAGAGCAGTGCGATTCTCGCATCAGCCGGCAACGGAGGAAATAGGGAGATAAATCCCTCCCTCTCCTCCGCAGCGCCAGCCCTCCCCTCCGCAACTGTAGTCTGATTGCACGATCGGACCACAGTCGCATGACACTTGGCTCCCGCTGTGCTGCGAGCGTGTGTCAAGTGTCATGCGAGGACTCGCAGTAATCTGCGTGTGGCCTCAGCCTAAAGAGCTACATTTTTGTTAACCCCTATATACTTCTTGGCCAATATGTGGAGATCTACACTGTGTGCAGAATTATCAGGCAAGCTGTATTTTAGAGGATTTTTTTTATTATTGATCAACAACTATGTTTTCAATCAACCCAAAAGGCTCAAATATCAAAGCTTAATATTTTTGGAAGTTGGAGTGTTTTGTTTTTTTTTTTAGATTTGGCTATCTTAGGAGGATATCTGTTTGTGCAGGTAACTATTACTGTGCAGAATTATTAGGCAACTTAATAAAAAAACAAATATATTCCCATCTCACTTGTTTATTTTCACCAGGTAAACCAATATAACTGCACAAAAGTTAGAAATAAACATTTCTGAAATGCAAAAGCAAAACCCCAAACATTTAGTGACCAATATAGCCACCTTTCTTTATGATGACACTCAACAGCCTACCATCCATAGATTCTGTCAGTTGCGTGATCTGTTTACGATAAACATTGCGTGCAGCAGCCACCACAGCCTCCCAGACACTGTTCCGAGAGGTGGACTGTTTTGCCTCCCTGTAGATCTTACATTTTATGAAGGACCACAGGTTCTCTATGGGGTTTAGATCAGGTGAACAAGGGGGCCATGTCATTATTTTTTCATCTTTTAGACCTTTACTGGCCAGCCACGCTCTGGAGTAGTTGGATGCATGTGATGGAGCATTGTCCTGCATGAGAATCATGTTTTTCTTGAACGATACCAACTTCTTCCTGTACTACTGCTTGAAGAAGTTGTCTTCCAGAAACTCGCAGTAGGTCTGGGAGTTGAGCTTCAATCCATCCTCAACCCAAAAAGGTCCCACAAGTTCATCTTTGATGATCCCAGCCCATACCAGTCCCCCACCTCCACCTTGCTGGCGTCTGAGTCGGAGTGGAACTCTCTGCCCTTTACTGATCCAGCCTCTGGCCCATCCATCTGGCCCATCAAGAGTCACTCTTATTTAATCAGTCCATAAAACCTTTGAAAAATCAGTCTTAAGATATTTCTTGGCCCAGTTTTGACGTTTTATCTTATGTTTCTTGTTCCAAGGTTGTTGTTTTTCAGCCTTCCTTACCTTGGCCATGTCCCTGAGTATGGCGCAACTTGTGCTTTTTGATACTCCAGTAATGTTGCAGCTCTGAAATATGGCCAAACTGTTGGCAAATAGCATCTTGGCAGCTTCACGCTTGATTTTCCTCAATTCATGGGCAGTTATTTTGCGCTTTTTTTGCCCAACACGCTTCTTGCGACCCTGTTGGCTATTTGCCATGAAACGCTTGCTTGTTCAGTGATCACGTTTCAAAAGTGTGGCAATTTCAAGACTGCTGCATCCCTCTGCAAGACATCTCACAATTTTGGACTTTTCAGAGCCCGTCAAATCTCTCTTCTGACCCATTTTGCCAAAGAAAAGGAAGTTGCCTAATAATTAAGCACACCTTATATAGGGTGTTGATGTCATTACACCACACCCCTCCTCGTTACAGAGACGCACATCACCTGATTTACTTAATTGGTAGTTGGCTCTCAAGCCTATACAGCTTGGAGTAGGACAACATGTATAAAAATTATCATGTGATCAAAATACTCATTTGCTTAATAATTCTGCACACAGTGTATAATCTATAAGGAACTTGAGGGACACAAAAGGTAAAAAGTGCTTGTCGTGTGTGGTCCAGCCATCGTGATAATAAATAGGGGTTTTCAAATAAAGCTGCAAAGAACCGGTCATTAAGTGCAGTCACCAAATGCTATTTGGTGCATGAAGGATATGGGGACAGATAAATAGAAGAGACCAGATTCTGATGAAAATTTAGAAAGGGGGAAAAGGAAAGAGCTAGCTTAGTAAATTGAGGTGATAGGCCTGTCTGTAAAGATGTGTTTTTTAGAAAACGCTTAAAAATGTGAGGGCTAGATATTAATTAGATTTTGTGGGATAGTGTGCATTCCAACAAACTGATGCAGCACGAGAGAAGTCTTGAAGGCAGAAATGTGAGCTTTAGATGATCGAGGATGTTAGTCTTAGATCAGTTACAGAATGGAGTACACAGGTAAGGTGGTGGGCAGGGATGAGGGAGTAGATGTAGGACAGTACAGAATTGTGGAGTGCTTTGTGAGAAATAAGGTTCTATTGTACCCTGTAGGGGATGGGTAACCAGAGCAATGACTGGCACAAAGCTTTACAGAAATTTGATCCTGGCTGCCACATTTAGGATGAATTGGAGAGGAGAATGTTTATCAAGAGGGAGACTGAATAATAGAGAGTTGGAGTAGTCCAGATGAGAATGAATAAGTGGAACAATATGGCTATGTGTGCACATTGCATCTTTGTGGTGACCACTAGAATGGTCCCAAAAAAATGCTCCCTCAGCATGCATTTCTTACCGCTTTTTACTTAGTTTTTTTTACAGCGTTTTTGCCCAGAGCGTTTTTTTTTTAAGTCAAATCTATTGAATGGAAGGGCTCAAAAATGCTGGCAAAAACACGGAAAGAATTGACATGCTGCATCTTTGTGGCCACCACTAAGACGCAGCCAAAAAAAGCTGCAACGTGCGGACAGAAAAACTGAAATCTCATAGACTTTGCTGGGGAAGGAAATGCATGCAGTTTTGAGACCAAAACTGTACTCAAAAAAGTGCAAAAACGCTGCAAAAAACGAAGTATGCGCACAAGACCTAAGAGTTTTTGCAGTTTCTAAGAAAAGATGTCGCATTCTGGAGATGTTTTTAAGGTAACAGGGACATCAGTGAGTAAGTGATTGGATATAGAGAATAAATGAAAGTTCTGTGTCAAATATGACCCCAAGACACAGAGCATGCTGCTGGGGAGTTATGGTTCAACCACCCAAGGAAATTTCAATATTGAGTATACGAAGGTTTGTAGGGGGAAGAAACACAAGAAGTTGCGGTTTGGACAGATTCAGTTTGAGATAGAGGGGCAATCACTAGTATTGTGTATTAAAGGGGATGTCCAGTCTTAAGCTACAAGTCTGCAGTCAGTCTACAGTATGAGACTACTGTCTTGTGAATACACACATGAGGCGCACTGTGAGGATGCTCCTGTGCTGGCGCCAGGAGCAGGTTGTGATGTGACCATAAGAATGCGATATACATACTCCTAGCCAAATTCCAGCCAGACTGTTTCTGACCTCGCTCAATACACTTGCATTGAGCGAAGCCGCGCCCATCTAGTTGCAATATGGCCGGAAGTATGAATATCGTATATAATACTTGCAGTCACATCACAACGTGCTTCTGACACCAGAACAGGAGAATCCTCACAGTGCGCCTCATGTATGAATTCACAAGACTTCAGTCATATAGAATGACTGCAAACTTGTAGCTTAAGACTGGACAACCCCTTTAAGCTGGGGTTGGTGTCATAAGATGGGTATAATTGGGTGTCATCAGCATAGAGATGGTACTGGAAACCAAATCTGTTGATGATTTGTCCAATAGGGGCAGTGTATAGAGAGAAGAGGAAGGGGGTCTAGGACTGACTCCTGAGGAACCCTGACCGTAAAGGGAAGAGGAGAAGAAGACCAGACGGCAAATTATTCAGTGAAGGAATGGTCAAAGAGGTAGGAGGAGAATCAGGAGAGAGAAGTTTCTTTGCGGCAGAGAATGCGGAGCTTAATGAGGATGGGCAGGTGATCCACAATGTCGAATGCAGCAGAGGATCCAGGAGAATCAGCAGGGAGTAGTGCTGATTAGACTTAACTGTTAGTAGATCATTAGAGACTTTAATAAAAGCAGATTCAGTAGAATGGAAACCAGATTGTAAAAAGTCAAGAAGAGAGAGCGCGGATGAATGAACAATAGAAGAGGGTTATCAGAGAGATACTGGAAGGGTGGACAAAAGAAAAGGGTTATGTGAGAGATAGCGGATGAGTGGACAAAAGAAGAGGGTTATGTGAGCGATAGGGGATGAATGGACAAAAGAAGGGGGTTATGTGAGCGATAGCGGATGAATGGACAAAAGAAGAGGGTTATGTGAAAGATAGCGGATGAATGGACAAAAGAAGAGGGTTATGTGAGAGATAGCGGATGAATGGACAAAAGAAGAGGGTTATATGAGAGATAGCGGATGAATGGACAAAAGAAGAGGGTTATATGAGAGATAGCGGAAGAGTGTACAAAAGAAGAGGGTTATGTGAGAGATAGCGGATAAATGGACAAAAGAAGAGGGTTATGTGAGCAATAGAGGATGAATGGACAAAAGAGGGTTATGTGAAAAATAGAGGATGAATGGACAAAAGAACAGGGTTATGTGAGCGATAGCGGATGAATGGACAAAAGAAGAGGGTTATGTGAAAGATAGCGGATGAATGGACAAAAGAAGAGGGTTATGTGAAAGATAGCGGATGAATGGATAAAAGAACAGGGTTATGTGAGCGATAGCGGATGAATGGACAAAAGAAGAGGGTTATGTGAGAGATAGCGGATGAATGGACAAAAGAAGAGGGTTATGTGAGAGATAGCGGATGAATGGACAAAAGAAGAGTTTTATATGAGAGACAGCAGAAGAGTGGACAAAAGAAGAGGGTTACGTGAGAGATAGCGGATGAATGGACAAAAGAAGAGGGTTATGTGAGCGATAGCGGATGAATGGACAAAAGAAGAGGGTTATATGAGAGATGGCTGAAGAGTGGACAAAAGAAGAGGGTTATGTGAGAGATAGCGGATGAATGAACAAAAGAAGAGGGTTATGTGAGAGGTAGCGGATGAATGAACAAAAGAAGAGGGTTATGTGAGAGATAGCGGATGAATGGACAAAAGAAGAGGGTTATGTGAGGGATAGCGGATGAATGGACAAAAGAAGAGGGATATCTGAGAGATAGCGGAAGAGTGGACAAAGCGTTCCAGAAGTTTAGAGATGGAGGAGATTAGAGACCGGTTTGTAGTTAGAGCAATTCTGGTTGAAGATTTTTTTTTTAATAATGGGTTTATAATAGTATCTTTGAATGAGGATGTAAAGTTACCAGAAAAAGGGAGAGGTTAAATAGTTTAGTTAGGTGGGCAGTGACAACCAGGGAGAGGGACTGAAGGAGATGTGAGGGACAAAAGGTAATTGGTACAGGTAGTACTGTGTGAAGAAGCGAGGAGCGGGGTAACTTTTTCTGGGACAGACAATGACAACTTGAATCCTGTAGGCCCCAATGCAATTCAGTAGGGCCCCCAATTATCTCACACCTAGTAATGGTATTTTCCTATAGGCCAAGGGGACCTTTTGGGACACCTAGGCTCCCGGACCTGGGTGTGATTGCAACCCCTGCACCTATTATAGTTATGCACCTGCCTATAGACACTGTAATAGCTGACATCACTGTTGTCACCCCTGGGGCAGTGTTATACCTCTCCCCTTATGCTAAAGCAACACACTTTTGGCACGTCTTGTCATATGTCCTCTAGATAGGTATATGTTGTGAGCTATTCCAAGGCAAAATCTAAACATAGGACCAGACTCGACCAGACTCATCAAGACTGGCGCTTCGTACACCGTACTTCTCTGCCTCCACTGCTTTTTGTGCCACTAGATATAAGTGGACTTTTTTATTTTTTCATCCAAAGACATTCTGCACATACCCTTCTCATAGCCTGATAAAGGGTACATTACCCGAAGTGTTTCTATACTTCAACTTCCAATGTAACAGATTTTTTTTTAGATATGAGGAAAGAAAAGCATAAAGCACTCAAACAAATATTCCTTTTTGTGCTTTTTCTTGATGTTCTATTCCTTTATAGACTATTAAATGTTAAGCTGTGTGCTGCCGTAAGATGCACCTAATTCATTAAAGAGGACCAACCACCAGGATTTTCATATGTAAACTTAAGCCAGTGCTATACTGGCACTATCATGCTGATTCTAAACCTACCTTTAGTTGTGAGATCGGATGTATAGTTTCTGAAATACAGGCAAGTAAAGTTTGAAATGCACAGTTACTTGATTGATAGCAGCTACTGAATATCTAATAGGTGGGTTGGGTTTTGCTAGTTATTATCACCCCTGTCTGCCATCCTGTCCTTCATTTCCCTGTCTTTGTTATTAGAGGGGGAGGAAAGAGGGAGGCAGGACAGGGCGGAAGGAAGAACAGACAGGGGCAGGAATAACTAGCAAAACCCGATCCACCTATTAGATATTCCGTTGCACCTATCCGTCAAGTAACAGAGCATTTCACAAACTTTACTTGCCTGTATTTCAGAAACTATACATCCGATCTCACAACTAAAGGTATGTTTAGAATCAGCATGATAGCGCCAGTATAGACTGGCTTTAGTTTATATATAACTTTCCTGGTGGTTGGTTCTCTTTAACCTGTTCACGACACATAACGTACTGGGTACGTCATGGATCGTGTGAGGTAATCCCCGCTGCCTGCCGTGGGCAGTCCGCGGCGATCTCCGCACATGTCAGCTGATTTAAAAAACTGACGTGTGCCTGCCAGGCGCGAGTGGAATCGCACTCCACCCGTGCCTATTAACCCCTTACATCTCGCTGTCAAAATCTGACAGCAAGATGTAGCAATGCGCTATGGTAAGCATTAACTTACCCAGCACCATCGGAAGTCACGTGACGTGACGTGACTTCCGGTGGTTACCATGGTAGCACAGGATCATGTGATCACTCCTGTAGCTATCATGAGTCACTTACTCTCCAGTCCGGCGCCTCCTCTCTGCTACAATTGCCGACCTCCTTCCACCCAGCCCAGTGTGGATAGTGTGTCTTACGTCATCCACACAGACCGGCATTGCGGTATCTATACAAAATGTCAAATACCTCATTATGAAAGTGGACACATAGTACTATCGTTCATATTATTTTTTTGCTGTGTGCGGCATGGTGGGGGCTATATACCAGGATGAGTGGGATATATATAGAATGATGGTGGCTATATACCAAGATGAGGGGGCTATGTACCAAGATAGGTGGCTATATACAAGCATGGGGGGGCTATATACTGCAATGGAGGCTATATACTAGGATGGAGTACTATATACCGGGGGGGGCATACACCAGAATGGGGCCATATATACCAAGATGGGCCATGATGGGGCCATATATACCAGGATGGGCAATGATGGGGACATATATACCAAGGTGGGGCCATATATATCAGGATATATCCATGATCGGGGTAATAAACCAGGATGAGACCATATATACCAGGATATAGACATGGTGGGGGTCATACACCAGGATGGGTCCATGATGGGGAGATATACCATGATGGGGATATATATATACCTGGATGGGGCCATGATAGTGGACATATATACCAGGATGGTACCATATATACCAGGATATAGCCATGATGGGATCATACACCAGGATGGGGACATGATGTGGACATATTTACCAGGATGGGGTACATATTTACCAGGAAGTGGCCCAGGATGGGGGGCCCCGGGCTCAAAGTCTGCATCAAGGCCAATCAGACTGTAGTTATGCCACTGGGTGACAGGTTCCCTTTAATACATGATATGAACATAATGTAATGTTGGCTTTCATAAGCTCCTTCACACGTTTTTATGGGCATTCTGAACACAAGATAAAAATAAATTAAAATTAAATTATGTAAAGCCCTGTGAAATTAATGGCGCTATATATTTATTAAAATGATAACATTTGTAGATTTAGTTATTTTTATGCTTTTTTTTTTTCCAGCCTGGGGGTCTATAGTGGATGGTCCTAATCAGTGATTGACAACTTTCTCTTTATGCACACTAGGCATGTTGTCAATCACTGATCAAGACCGTCCCCATGACTCTGAAGCCCAGACTGTGCCGAGATTTCACATAATATAAATTAGTGTGAAATCTTTTCCCACAAACCAGTTTATCTGCTCTTCCCGATCTCTGACAGGCTGCCCAACAATTGCCCAACAGGTTTCATTAAATGAATGCAAGCAGGTATAGGTAGACACTACAGACATGTGCCAAGACTCCTGCAGTGCCCAGGAACAAATATTCTCCTGGCAGCCGTACACACCGCGGGTGATAGAGGAAGATCATCTCAGTTCTAGCAGCAAATCAACTTGGAGGAAAAATATATGTAAAATCTTTTGTGTTTGCTCAACTATCAAAACTGGAAATTCAGCTTGGCTTCTGTTTAGATGTAGGATGAACCGCAGGAATCCTGCTGCGTGCTATATTGGCCCTGTTCTATTTCAGCAGAGAGAACAAGGCAGGTAACTATGCAAAGATCTCTGTGGTTTTCCATTCACATCTATCTGCTATAATTATCATGGTAAACAGTCTGGATATGCTGAGTAGCTGCTTCGGGAAGGGAGCACGTAGGCTGTTCCTTGTGCAGCCTGCCCTGCAGGTGGGGACAGGCACAGCTCACCTGGGCAAAATCCGGAAGGGCACCAGTCATTTTCCATTACAGATGGGAGAGACGTCTAAGCTGTACAGGCAGGACTAGGCTTATAATTCGTCATAGTTTTATTTGGCAGATATTACCACTAAATATCAAGATATCACTAAAAATATTCCTTATTTCCATTTTTTCATTGGTCAGTGTCACTTTTTGTGCAGTTCCATTAGTCTCACAGATGAAAATATGTGCAGTTCATATCCATATTTCAGCCTCTGTTGTTTTCCACATGTGGCAAATCTGGCTCCATAGTAAGAAACTTGTTCATACATTACCAGTACCCAATACCAGAGAGGCAATTTTCAACAACTTAATAATTGCAATTTCCCATACAATACCGCAGTTAAAGGGAACCTGTCAGGTGTAATATGCACCCAGAACCACGAGCAGTTCTGGGTGTCTATTGCTAATCCCTGCCTAACTGTTCATGTATCTAGTAGCATAGATAAAGGGATCTTTAGAAAAATTATTTCTAAAGATCTTTTATCATATGCTAGTGAGGCCAGCGACTAGTCACAAGGGCGTTACTTCCCTCAATTAGTCCGCCCTCTTAGCGTGGTAGCACACCCACAGGGGTGTGCTAACATGCTACTCAATGCAGCATCACCAGCAGTGACGTGCATAGCTGTGTCCACTGTCTCCACCATTTAGAAGTCCCCGGCACTGAGGTGTACACCCAGCTTCATACTGTGCATGACCAGAAGTGCCGGGGACTTCTGAACAGTGGTGACAGCGGATACCGGTATGTGCGTCACTGCTGGTGATGCTGCATTGAGTAGCATGTTAGCACATTCCTGTGGGCGTACTACTATGCTAAGAGGGCGGACTTGTCGGGGGAAGTAACGCCCTTGCGACTAGTCCCTGCGCTCATTAGCATATCATAAAGGATCTTTAGAAATACTTTTTCTAAGGCTCTTTTTATCTATGCTACTGTATACAGGGACAGTTAGGCAGGGTATAGCAATATGCACCCAGAACTGCTCGTGGTTCTGATTGCATATTGCACCTGACAGGTTCCCTTTAAAGGGAACTTACAAGGTATTTTGCCAGCTTCAAATTGTCCCCTGTTGCCCAGTTATTATTTTTTTGGCCTGAAAATGAAGTTTAATGACCATATCTGGCATAGGCTAATGATTTGTATCTGTTTTAAGTAGGTGGAGATGATACAGAATAAAGTCAAGCTGTCAACGCCTTTTCTCTGCCCTGTATGTTTAGATTCATTCCCCCAAGGACATGGAATGTCATCATAAATCCTGGAGAGGGTTAAGGTATAGATAGCTTGACCTTACTTAGCATCCTCGACCTCTTTAAAAGGATTGTCTGCTACTTGGACAACTCCTTCTTATTCCTCATGTTTGGCCTCATTAAAATAAAAAAGCTTATACTTCCCTCCGGTGCCGGAGTGGTTCCAGCAGTACCAGCACTTGAGTTTCTGGGGATCACATGAAGTTGGGATGTTAGGCGAACCCTGCGACAGATCACCGCCGGCTTCTCTCGCCCTGCCTTCAGTCATATAATTAATCAACAGGAAGTGGGAGCTGCAGCTGGTCACTCACTTCCTGTTGATTAATCATAAGTCTGACCCCTGTATCTTGACTTTACTTAGCAGCCTCCACCTCCTTAAAGGGGTTGTCCACTAATTGGACATCCCCTCTTTAGTCCCCATGTCTGGCACCATTAAAATGAAAAACGAATACTCCCGTCCTGTGCTGGCATGGTTCCAGCGGTGTTAGCACTTGACTTCCGGGAGCTCATATGAGGTTGTGTGACGTTACACGAGCCCTGACCCCAATCACTGCCAGTTTCTCTCTCCGCACCTTCAGACGTATAAGTGGTAAACAGGAAGTGAGTGGCCATCCACAGCCCTTACTTCCTGTTGATTAATCATACATCCAAAGGCGTGGAGAGAGAAACTTGCAGTGATTGGAGGAGGGTCTTACGTGATGTCACAACCTCATATGAGCTGGAATCACGCTGGCACGGGCGGGGAATATAATTTTTTTTTATTTTAATGGGACCAAACATGGGGAATAATAAGAGATTGTCCACGACAACCCCTTCAATTTAATGCAACTAATTAGCACACAACATTTTTAGGCATTAAAGGGTTCTCCACTACTATAAATCTTTAAATTAATGAGCTCTGGCCGGCGCAAGAAAAAAAAAAAAATATATACTCACTTACTGGACAACTGCTGCTCTTTGGCACTCTGTGGTGTCTCCACCACCAGTTTCTTCAAATCCACATCTTACAAAGGGGGGTGTGATGTTACCACTGCAGCCAATCAGTGGCTGTGCAGCCTTTTCATTTCAACCAAAAACTCTCTTCCTGTTCGGCCATAATGTGAAGAGTGCCGCGGCGGTAATGTCATGCCCTTTCCCAGAAGATGTTGATACCCGAAGACTGATGGACAACAGTAGCTGGTGCGGTAGAGCACCCCCAGTGAGTGAATGCATATTTTCATTTTTATTACACAGCCAGGGGCTCATTAAGTGTAACTTTTATAGTAGTGGAGACCCCCTTTAAATTTCATTGTCTTCTAAATGACACATCAAATTAGGCTACTAAGAACATCAGGGATTTGGGTGCCAGAAATGGTTTTCCAAGAGCTCTCAAGTACACGGGGACCCAAGTGTGAACCACTGTATGGAGCCCATGTGTCCTAACAATACATATGGAAAGTGTTGTCCCAATGTATAGGCCAGTGGACTCTAGTCTCTGTTGGTCCCAAATGTGGGACATTTCTTTTTCCACATGAACCACAACTTCCCAACTCTCTGGTTGTGACACTATTATGTGCACTGGCACCGTCTTTTCACCAATGGCAATGTCACTCCGACTTTCACGTCTGTTATGTGACAGTAGTTTGAGTTATTGTTCATGATCTTATGAAATGTGAAGCAGGCATTTACACCCACCACGCTCCCTCCTGTTTGATGTCACATGGCACTGAACTGTACGGAGGGGGGAGACGTGACCGGGCTGCCAAACAACAATATCAGGTTCTGAATTTGGCACCACTGTGTTGTCCATAAACAGAACTGACCTTTGCGGGGTGGTTGGCGGTTAGAAAAAGCAGTCAATAGCGACGCACACAAACAATCTCAGCATGATGGAGAGCCCTATTTTTCTCCTTGCCGGATGCAGTGTAATATGGCGCACTCTGCTGAAGCT
This sequence comes from Anomaloglossus baeobatrachus, assembly GCF_048569485.1. Taxonomy (NCBI): domain Eukaryota; kingdom Metazoa; phylum Chordata; class Amphibia; order Anura; family Aromobatidae; genus Anomaloglossus; species Anomaloglossus baeobatrachus. The sequence goes on along the minus strand of NC_134354.1, from coordinate 97,011,981 downwards.
AGACTTATTTTGTTGAAGGATATTTTGAGCATGCATATTGTCGCTGCGAAAAGGTAGCACTGCCGGAGATGGTTCCTGATTTATTGCACATTTATTGTAACATCATACAAGACTTGTATACAGTCAATATCTGTGCAGAAAATGAAATTCCTGAGACGATGTAAGAATATCACATCGCTACATAATAAAGAACAATTAGGCCGCTCTGATTGGGTCCACATTGCATTTGATCACCACAACGTTGGCTCCGTTGAACTTTATGACTGAAGCCCTGTAAAAATTTGCTCTGATGAGGCCATTGACTGTTCGGGTATGTGCACACGCTGCGTTCTGTCAAGTGCAGTAAAAAACGCACCCTCTGGCACACTGGACAACTGTAAACACTGCGTATGTAAAAAAAAAATGCATCGAAAACGCATGCATTTTGGATGTATTTTGCATGCGTTTTGCATGCATTTTTGACAGTACGGTCCCACGGCAATTAGCTTTACTACATGCCCACTGACAGCAGACACAGACAGAGTCGCACGATGAGAATGAACTCGGATGAACGTCACCTGACTTCATTGTCATCCCGCGGCTCTGTCTATGTCACGTCCTGATTAGCGGTCACCCGTGAAGTAATCACTGGTGACCGCAAATCCCCTGAGTGACTGAAGTGAGCAGCGCGATCAGCGGGGCCGTCACTCAGGTTACCCGCGGCCATAGCTGGAGTCCTTCACCTGAGAGCGGTGGCCGCGGGTAACCTGAGTGACGTCATCGCTGATCGCGCGGCTCACTTCAGTTGCTGCGTGGAGCTGATTGAGAGCGGTCGTGGTCTGTGGCTGCTCCTGTGAGCTTCATGTAGCAGAGCTGAAAGCGTCGTGGGATCTTGTGTGGCTTACGTTGGACCTGGATGGGTGTTTGGGGATTAATACAGTGGTGAAAGAGAGTGGTGTTTTTGTCTTTTATTCCTAAAAAAGGATTTTTTGGATGTGTGTGTTTATTTTCTTTAACTTACAGGTTAATCATGGAAGGTATCTCGGGGAGACGCCTGCCATGATTAACTTAGGACTTAGTGGCAGCTATGGGCTGCCATTAACTTCTTATTACCCCGATTGCCACCGCACCAGGGCAATTCGGGATGAGCCGGGTAGAGTCCCGGGACTGTCGCATCTAATGGATGCGGCAATACCAGGCGGCTGCTGGCTGATATTGTTAGGTTGGGGGGCTCCCCATAATGTGGAGCTCCCCATCCTGAGAATACCAGCCTTCAGCCGTGTGGCTTTACCTTGGCTGGTATCACAATTGGGGGGGACCACATGTCGTTTTTTTTTTAATTATTTATTTATTTTATGCACGATATAGACCACCGGCGGCTGTGATTGGTTGCAGTGAGACAGCTGTCACTCAGCGTGGGGGCGCGTCTGACTGCAACCAATCATAGGCGGGGAAAGCAGTGAATACGAGCTGGAATAATAAGCGGCTGGTATTTTCAAAAGAGGAAAAGCCGCCGGAGCTTTGTGACAGCTGTGCAGCGCCACGCCAGTGATCGGTGAGTATGAAAGAGAGAGGGAGAGACCGACCGACGGACAGAGACAGACAGAGTGACCGACTGACAGAGAAAGAGACAGACAGACAGAGTGTGATTGACCAACATCGACAGATACAGACTGAAAGACCTGCATTTTGTTTGTCAAAAAAGCATGCGTAACGCAACAAAAATGCAGTGCAAGTGCATTTTGGTTGCTTTTTGACTCACATCATTGATTTCAATAGGTGTAGAACGCAGCTACAACGCACAAAAGAAGTGACACGCTGCTTTTTTTTCTGCAGCGATTTTTGGCATCCAAAATGCTGCGTTTAAAAATCAGCGCGCGCATTGAATTTTCGGCTTTCTCATAGACTTTGCTGGGGAAGTAGAACGCATGCAATTTGGCACTGAAACGCTGCAGTTCAAAACGCAGCGTTAACACGGGAAAAAACGCAACTTGCGTACACAGCCTTATGATATAGACGGGATCCATTTGTGCTCTGTCAGAGCTCATTTTCAGCCCTATACACCTATTTGAGGAGGGCTCAAAGATTAGGTAACTGCGTTTTGGCGCACACCTCAATTAGGCTGCAACAGACGAAAAAGTGACTATGTTTGCATCATTTTCGTCAATGGCCCCTTCAGCGCAACCATCCAAATCCTGCTTTCCAGAGCTTCAGATGTACAGTTGATATGAGACGTTTACATCCACTCTCTATAAAGACATCTCTGCATGTTTTTCTCAATGACATGAAGTAAGAATAAACCTTTCCCATTTTAGGTCAATAAGGAACCAAAATTATTTACTGTATATTTCGGATTATAAGACGCACTTTTCCTCCCAAAAATTTGGAAGGCAAATGAGGGGTGGATATTAAAATCCGAATATAGCTTAACAGGAGGTACATTGGCAGGGGGCTGTCTGTGCGGCTCTGTGTGCGGGCGGCCATACATAATCCATGTAAATAAATAAGGGTTATGTGCGCACTACGTCATTTAGATGCCGGCACAGCCGCTAAGTTTTTTTTTTTTGCGAAGCTACTTGAAGAACATGTTGGCGGTAGTTTTCCCGAGGTGCCTTCGCTGTCATACTGGTGGTGGATTCACTGTACACCGCTAAGAGACCCAAAGAATTGGTATATCACGTCTTTTAACCGCTCCAGTGATTCGGAACTCTGAAGTAGTTAAAAGACGTGTCATAAGACAAAACATGTGCACCGTAATGTCTTTATGATATTTCTGTGAATTACCGTATGTATTATATGGGGCGCCTTTTCAGGCGGATTTGGGTGGTATTTACCTATAAAAGATGCAATGTGCATATATACAGGTTTACTGCAGATTTCACCACTTACATTTTAATGGGCTATTCCCATCTCCAATATCCTATCCCAATATGTAATAGGTGTAATAATAATAATAATATTAGCAAATACCTCCTATTAGAAATATAGTATAGTTCTCCTGATTAGTTATGTCACTTACCTCATGTGCACAGCGTTGCAGCTTAGGTATCCATGGTTATGACCACAAGCAACTAACTGTCACTATGAGTGGATGTAACCATTGATATATAAGCTGCAATGCCCTGCACATGAGGTAAGAGACATGGCTATATCAGGAGAACTATACTACATTTCTAACTGGAGGCATTTGCTGAAATTATTACTACACCTACTACTTTTTGAGATAGGATCTTGGAGATGGGAATAACACTTTACATCCAGCATGAAAATCTGCAGCATAAAATCCCAGGTTGTAGACGTCAAATCGTGCAATATGTGTTTCTGATGAGGTTTGTTAAGATTTCTTTCATATATCTAAGCAGTTCTGTAATATGCGGTGGAGTATAAGGCTATGTGCACATTTTGCAGATAATCTGCTCCCAAATCTGTGTGTTCTGGCAGCAAAAACTCACATTTTTACTGCAATTTGCCTAGTTGATACATTTTTTTTTTCATTGCTTTCAATGGTGAAAACGCAGAAAGAATTGACATGCTGCAGATTTTGTCTGGAACAAAATCTGCAGGAAAAAAATCCTGAATGTGTGCAGAAAACTTCAGAATTCTCATAGACTTTGGTGGCATCAGGATATCCTTGCAGATTTGTGAAAATCTGCAAGAAAAATAACCACTCCGTGTGCACACAGCCTTAGGCTATAAGCGCACTGAACGTTTTTCGCAGCGTTTTTGCGCGGTTTTCGGGTGCATTTTTGGGCTCAAAACTGCATGACTGCTTCCCCAGCAAAGTCTATGAGTTTTCGTTTTTGCTGTCCGCACACAACTTTTTTTTTAGCTGCGTTTTTTAGCTAAAAAAGAAATGGCTATGTCAATTCTTTTCTGCGTTTTACTGCATTTTTCACCCATGCAATGCATTGGAAAAACGCAGCAATCAAAAACGCAGCAAAACGCAGTAATCAAAAACGCAGCAAAATGCAGTGATCAAAAACGCAGCAAAAGGCAGTGATCAAAAACGCAGCAAAATGCAGTGATCAAAAACGCAGCAAAACGCAGTGATCAAAAACGCAGCAAAACGCAGTGATCAAAAACGCAGCAAAATGCAGTGATCAAAAACGCAGCAAAATGCAGTGATCAAAAACGCAGCAAAATGCAGTGATCAAAAACGCAGCAAAACGCAGTGATCAAAAACGCAGCAAAATGCAGTGATCAAAAATGCAGCAAAACGCAGTGATCAAAAACGCAGCAAAACGCAGTGATCAAAAACGCAGCAAAACACGGTAAAAACGTATGCGTTGTTTACCGGTACGTTTTTGCCGCAGGTGCATTTTTTGCGTTTTTGTGTGTTTTTTGAGGCCAAAAATGCAGCGTCAAAAAAACTCTGTGTGCGCACAGTTTGGAAACCGCGTCTGGTGAATTCGCTGCATATCGGTCCTGGGTGCACATTTGCTAATGCAGACTAACCAGACACCAGTCATTCCAGGGAGGGATCAGCAGGGACACACGAGTTTCTGTTATTCATTTTATGCAATCGGATCAGCAAATTTTCCTAACCATTTACATAAAGGGTAGAACTTTCCATGTCTGAGTTAATAAGTGACTAGTGATAAACTATAACCTGTCCTCCAGGCTCAGATCTGTCATATTCTCTGGCTGTAGTGAAGGGGTTAAATGCGGGCTGTGCCGAGGTCAGCAGGTTTTTAGAGAGAAAAAATCTCTTGGATTGTAAATGAAGGTGCTCCAAATCCACAGTGGCCTTCCAATACTGAAGCCGCGTGACTCCACCAAACATGCAGGAGCCCCGCCAATCAAAACAGGAGGGACACTAGTAGGCCATAGTTGAACACATTCGTGCCAAAGCCCTTCAGGCAATCAGACGTGTTCATCTGCAGAGGAGGGTGGAGGCTACAGAGGTTACTGCAGATCATCCCGGCTGTTACTATGGTGAAAACCTTGCGTAATGCTAGAAAGACGCCTACAGTCGAAAAAAACCCGAGGCAAAGAGGGGTAACACATGCTATGTTACGTGTCCGAGTTTGACGTCTTGCTCTGAATGCCCAGTATCGTACATTGAGGTCTTGTTTGCCAGATTTCCATGTCTGGAGGGAATGGACTGGCGTTTTCATTCATTTATCAGCAAGAAGCAATCTTTCGATTCACTCGACACAGGAAATGTATTAATACAAAATCTACAAATTGCAACCATTGTAGGAGTTCTCCCCTCATTTCTCGAATACTTTACGTATTGATATACCTGTATAGTACTGCGTACATTACCGGTACTTATTTATTCTCCGAACAGCTAATTCAGTGCATTCCCTTCCTTCAGTTGATTGATTGGCCTTCGCGGGCCATGTTTTCAAGGACTAAAATGTGATATTCTGTCAGTCAATATTGTAAAACATTCGGGGAGAAACTCCTAGTACCCCCACCATTTAGCACATAGACGAGGTTGTGGTGCTCAATCAATCATTAAATCAATCATTACATTGTACATGTTATAACGGTTGTGCCTGACCCTTCAGCTTAGGCTGCTTTCACACTACGTTTTTTTAACATGCGTCATGAACGTTTTTTTGCTGTAAAAGCGGATCCTGCTTTTACAAAGAATAACGCATGTGTTATTTTGCAGGATCCTGTCACTGGATGTTTAGGGGCGGGCATTGGAGTCATGTGATCGGGAGTCAGTGTAACTGAACATGACAGACTGGGAGCCGGCATCTGACAGCTGCAGAGGCTCATAACCAAGGTAAACATCGGGTAACTTGCTTGGATACCCGATATTTACCTTGGTTACGAGCGTCCGCAGCTGCTAGGAGCCGGGCTCCCTGCACACGTAACCAAGGTAAACATCGGGTAACTTGCTTGGTTACCCGATATTTACCTTGGTTACGAGTGTCCTCCGCTCTCAGGCGGGGGAGAGAGAGAGGAGAGAGAGGGAGGGGGAGAGAGAGACTGATCACCCGAGGCTGGTTTCTGGGCATGCTCAGTAGAGCAAGCAGGATCCTGTCTATCAGCATGCCAGCGTTCACATGCGTTTGCGTGCAGTATAGTCAGGATCCAGCAATTTGCAGTATTTGGACGCAGCTCAAAAATGCTACAAGTAGCGTTTTTGAAAAAAGTTAAACTGCAAGTCGCTGGATCCTCACTATAACGCACGCAAACGCAGGTGAACGCATGTTGACGCGAGTCCATTGCAAATGCATTGAAATGAAAACGCATTTGCACTGGATCCGTTTTTGCGTTAAAAAAACGTTCAGGACACATGTTAAAAAAACGTAGTTTGAAAGCAGCCTAAGTCCCTTTAACCTCAACGGTACTAGGTGATCAGACCCCGCTAATCTGACATTCCAAGGATAGGCCAGTAATATTATGATAGCAAAAATCCTTTAAAAGGAGTTATCCAGCAATAAAGCAAAAAAAAAAAGCAAATACTATGATAAATACCATACATTCCTAATTACCTTTAACTATAAAATCATGATAGTTTTGTTTAGGTAGATAATCACAATAGAATTAAAATTGCCACTGTCCTGTTACACTGGTCAACAATGTTAATAGTACTCTACACTGCTGTGACCTGGAGATAACGTGTACGATGTCAAGCTACGGTATCTCGGAGTCATTGACACTGCTCAACATACAAAAAGGATGAACACCAGAGTGTGTAGCAGCCTTTTCTTACACCAGGGGTCCTGATATCTCCAAATTAGATAAGCAAGACAGGGTGGACAGCAGTGTGAACAGCCTCTTCTTAGCTCAGCACTCCTAGTATCTCCAGTGTTTAATCAGAAAGGCAAGGTGTACAGCAGTGTGAGCAGCTTATTCTTAGCTCAGCTACCCTAGTTTGCAAATAATTAGATCAGCTAGACAGGTTGTAGAGTGTGAGCAGACTCTTCTTACCTCAGTTTCCTTGGTATCTGTAGTCTTAGATAAGAAAGGCAGGGTGGACAGCAGTGTGAGCTGCCTCTTCCCTCCACAACCCTGGTATGTCAAGTATTAGATCAGAAAGCCAGGGTGGACAACAGTGTGAACAGACTCTTCTTACCTCAGCACTCCTAGTATTTCCAGTGTTCAATCAGAAAGGCAAGGTGACAGCAATGTGAGCAGCCTCTTCTTAGCTCAGCTCCCCTAGTGTGCCAATAAATTGATCAGCTAGACAGGGTGTAAAGTGTGATTTCCAGTTTTAGATAAGAAAGACAGGGTGGACAGCAGTGTAAGCGGCCTCTTCTCACCTCTGCACCCTTGTATGTCAAGTACTAGATCAGAAAGACAGGGTGGATTGCAGTTGAGCTGTCTTTTCTTACCACCCCCCACTCCTGGTATCTGCAGTATTAGATTAGAAAGACGGTGGTCAACAGTGTGAGCAGCCTCTTCCTATCTTTTTACTTGTTCTGTATGTAGTCATATGACAGCCCAGCTATGGACTGGTCTACACAAGAATACCATAGTGGCAGGCACTGGGGCCTTCAGCATCCCACCGCTGCCTTTACAACCCATCACTACTTCAAACGTATAATGGGGTATGACAGGAGATGGTATGTGCACTCTTGAAATCGCACTAACCTGCATAATACAATAGCAAGTCTGCCAAGCAGAAAGGTGATGCCCAATAGTCCAAAATTAAACAATGTAAATAGCAGGGACCATGTGGCTTCTTGTTCGTTGCACTATTTATGCACAAGCACTTTATTATTACTAATTTTATTGATTGTTAAATTAAAAGTTATATTTGAGTCCCTGCTATTTACACTAACCTGTATAAACCTAATAAACAGCAGCAATCAGAGCAAGCACCAGTCGCTGCTGTTACAAGATGTTGGCTGTGTAACACAGCCAGAATCACCCAGGTATGGTTTGGGCTCAGCTTCTGAGCCCGGGCCATATACCGACACCCTGAAATGTGACATACTATTAGGTCACATGACGGCATAGGGTTAGAGATGATCTGTCTGCTCTCCTGACATATCTTTTGTAGTAAATGTATTCCCTGTGAAATTAGATTAGATATTTTGTTCTTAGAACTCAACTGGTGATTTCCTGCTTATATAAACTGTGTCCAATCAGTGCGTACAATGTAAGGATTAACCACTTCCTGACCAAGCGAAGTTTTGTTTTTGCTGTTTCGTTTTTTTCCTGCTTTTTTTCTAAGAGCCATATTTTTTATTTTGTTCATCTACACAGCCATATGAGAGTTTTTTTGTTTTGTTGGGTTTTTTTGCTAAGTAGTTTTGAATTACAGCATTCACGTTAACATAAAATGTACTAAAGAAGGAGGGAAAAAAAAACTTAATTGGGTTGAAACCCCCCACAATTGTGCCATTGTTTTTTTTTTTTTGTTTTGATTTGTTTTTATGGTGTTCATTGTGCAGTAATAATCAGCCTGGTACAATTATGGTGATACTAAAGTTGTACAGGGTTTGTTTTTTTTTCATATTTTAATAGTTAAAAAATAATTTGTAAAAATAATACATTTGCTTTGTGTTGCCATTTCCGTTGATTGTGCTGAGATATTTTTGTCTGTAGTTGGATGATGTTGTTTTTTATTGGTACCATTTTGGGGTACACACAATGTTTTGATTGATTTTTATTGCATTTTTGTGCTGTAATTAGAGATGAGCGAACCTGAAGTTCAGTGTTTGCACCAAATACAGACTTTACAGAAAAAAAACAGAGTTCGGGTGCTTTATGTATGGAAATCACTTGCGTGAACATCGCTGTGCTCAGGTACGCTCGGTGCTCAGCCCAGTGTGAGCCGCTTGCAGTGTATCAACAGCTCGTACTGGGGGTAACATGATCGGATGTAGTGTGCACCAAGCAAAAATAATAATGGAAAAACCCTGGGCTTCCAGAAATCCTTTGGCAGCCTGTGGGGCATTTAGGAGTTAAAGGGGTGGTTCACTACTTATTTTTCCAAGCCACATCGATATAATATTGAGAAACAAGGCTTCTCTGAAATACCTTGTGTTGCCAATAGTGCCTGTGAGCGGCGCTATTGCGGTCTGCTCATCCCCATCACGTGACCCCCGGGCTCTGTGACCTCTGATGTCTGATGATGTCATGTCAACTTCCAGTTGACCTGACATCACCGCGGCTGGCCCCAGTCTTCCTGAGTGATCGGGCCGTGGCCGGCGTTACACCGCTCATCACTGCCCAGCATCGCTCCTGCTTGAGGCACTCTGCATTGAAGGAGAGAGCAGGGAGATGCTGGGCTGTGACAAGCGGTGAAACTCTGCCCAGTCACTCAGTAAGACTGGGACTGTCCACGGTGATGTCAGGTCAACTGGAAGTTGACGTGATATCACCAGATCTCAGAGGTCACGAAAAGGGGATGAGCGGACCGCAATAGCACCACTCACAGGCACTATTGGCAACACAAGGTATTTGAGAGAAGTCTTGTTTCTCAACACTATAGCAATGTGGCTTGGAAAACTAAGTAGTGAACAACCCCTTTTTAAGGCCGGTTTCAGAAGTCCGTGTTTAATCAGGAACAAGCCACACGCATGGGTGTGGTCATAAGTGTGACATCTGTGTTTGCATACGTGTGACATCAGTGTGAGACGTACCGGAGAAAACACATGACTTTAAAATAAAAAGATTTTCTATATTAACCTATATTCAGTGCTGCTTTCTTTGGCTCTGCTGTCTCCTGCTTCTGACCCCCGCTCATTGAATATTCACTGCACCTCGGACCTGGAAGCAGGAGCATCACTGGAGATAGCATTGCAGGGGACAGCATTGCGTGACAATGGATTAAAAAGTGGTCTAAAGATACTGAAAACGTGACTATTGTGGTATTTGGATGTCATTAGATTAGATTAGACAACAGGCAGAGAAGGAAGGACATGGTGGAAATGAAAATGTCCCTTTCAGGTCATCTCACCAAGAACCTGACAATATCTGAGGATGTTTAATGGATTTAATGCTCCAGTGACATCTGGTAAATTGTAAATGATTAATCACAGTTTTCTGTGTAAGCAGCAAATTATCAGGGAGTTGTTGGAAGTCTTTTTGGTTTATTGTCCAACTGTGGGCTAATGCCATCCATATTAAATAATGCTCAGCCAGCACCTATCATCCCGACTTTCCCATACATATGCACACCTGTCTCAGCATAGCACGCATATTTATTTCATTAGGAGGCAGGAATAGCTACTTTTTTTTTCTTTCTAGCTATGTTGTTTACCTAATGTGCAGTGCATTGCAGCTGAGGTATCCATGGTGACGATCACCTAAGCTGCAATGCCCTGCAGATAAGGTAAGAGACATTGCTAATCAGGAGAACTATACTACATGTCTAATTGGAGGTATTTGTTAATAATATTATTATGAGATAAGAGACTACCATATTAATGAATTAGGAGCTTCTGTTAATTGGTGTGTGCCACAGCCAGAAGTGTACTCCAGTCAGGGGACCGGACTGCATTACAGGAGTAAGAATTTTACAGGCAGGTGTAGCCATGCCTTGTCCTGCCTATGCTACCCTCATATTGGCATAGTTGGCTGAGACTGGCATGTCAATGCCAAATATCACAATACTTTTCCACAACCTCCAAGTTGCACAAAAGTATTGCAACTTATTAAGTTGTTTCACCACTGAATTCTGGTGTAAACAGTGAATTGAATCGGGCCCAAAGTGTTCAGTCCAGATGTATTGAGTCTTATTGTTAATGCTCCATTTGAAAAGTGTCGTGGAAGGACTGAAGACATGCAGGGGCGAACCTAGTGACAATAGGTGGCACTACTTATATAGTTTCTTTTCTTTTTCTCTTTCTCTCTCTCTTTGTTTATGGGTAAAACTTCCAGACAATCCTCTATTAATACGAAAAAGACATTTACACTATAAGATAATCATAAACTAGTGTTGTTAAAAATGTCACTTTCATGATTATCTTGCAGTGTAAACAGGCTACCGGTCACTCTATGAATGAGCAAAATGCTCGTTCATCAGATGCAATTATCTTATGTTCAGCACAAAATACATCATCGTCCTCGGCAGCGCATCTTGTTGTGTAAATACGACTTGTGCTGCCGAGAAGTATGGCAGCCTACGTGCACTGAGAGATTTAGCATAGATCGCACTGTGCGCATTGTTTGCTTTGGTCTACCGCTGTAGTCTGTAACATGTTACCGATTGACGGTCGTATTGTGCCACCAGTAAGCGGAAATTAAAGGGAACCTGTCAGGTGTAATATGCACCCAGAACCACGAGCAGTTCTGGGTGCATATTGCTAATCCCTGCCTTAAGCGGGCTTTACACGCTGCGACATCGCTAATGCGGAGTCGTTGGGGTCACGGAATTTGTGACGCACATCCGGCCGCATTAGCGATGCCGTTGCGTGTGACACCGATAAGCGATTTTGCATCGTTGCAAAAACGTGCAAAATCGCTAATCGGCGACACGGGGGTTCATTCTCAAAAATCGTTACTGCAGGAGTAACGAAGTTGTTCCTCGTTCCTGCGGCAGCACACATCGCTGCGTGTGACGCCGCAGGAACGAGGAAGCTCACCTTACCTGCCTCCCGGCCGCTATGCGGAAGGAAGGAGGTGGGCGGGATGTTACGTCCCGCTCATCTCCGCCCCTCCGCTGCTATTGGGCGGCGGTTCAGTGACGCTTCAGTGACGTCGCTGTGACGCCACACGGATCGCCCCCTTAGAAAGGAGGCGGTTCGCCCGTCACAGCGACGTCGCCGGACAGGTGTCGCGCAACAGATGGGGGCGGGTACCCACACTAGCGATATCGGGACCAATATCGCAGTGTGTAAAGTAGCCTTTACTGTCCCTGTATCTAGTAGCATAGATAAAGAGATCTTTAGAACAAGTATTTCTAAAGATCTTTTATTATATACTAATGAGCCCAGTGACTAGTCACAAGGGCATTAGTTCCTGTGCTCTTTCTGCCCTCTTCGCATGTTAGCACGCCCAAAGGGGCGTAATAACATGCTATTCAATGCCCATTGCCAAGCGTCATCATCGGTATTGACGTGCATACCTGTGTCCGTTGCACCACCTCACACGCCGAGCTTAAGGTCCGTGCGCATGATCAGACTGTCCTCGGACTTCTGATTGGAAGTATATTGGAAATATTGTTCCAGGGACTTCTGATCATGCGCACTGAGACGAAAATCAGCATCAGCCGCGGTGTCTGCAGAGAGGTGAGCATGCATCCCTCAGATGCTGCGCATTTATTAGTATGTTAGCACGCCCACAGTTATGTGCTAAGAGGGGCGACTAGCCAAGGGAAGTAATGTCCTTGTGACTAGTCCCTTCACTCATTTGCATATCATAAAGAATTTTTAGAAATACTTTTTCTAAAGATCCCTTTATCTATGCTACTAGATACAGGGACGGTTAGGCCGGGATTAGCAATATGCACCCAGAACTGCTCGTGGTTCCGGGTGCATACAGGACCTGACAGGTTCCCTTTAATGCAGGAGCTGATATTCCCATTACTTTCTACCTTACCCTAAGAGCCCAACTCAATAGTTACTTATTGTTAAAGTGAAAGTTAGTAGAAACTTGAAGGTTGTGTAAATGGGCAGATACTGAGAAATTCTGTTGAATGTTGGTCAAGATGTTCACTATCAAGTTCAGACTCTGAGAGTAATGTTTGAACTAGA
>NC_134354.1:94089391-94106891 GCF_048569485.1 Anomaloglossus baeobatrachus | reverse complement strand
CCTCATGCACTTCCTAGGGAAGATGGTGGCAGCAATGGAGGCAGTTCCCTTTGCGCAGTTTCATCTGCGTCCACTTCAATGGGACATTCTCCGCAAATGGGACAGGAGGTCGACGTCCCTCGACAGGAACGTCTCCCTTTCTCGGGCAGCCAAGGCCTCCCTTCAGTGGTGGCTTCTTCCCACTTCTTTGTCGAAGGGAAAATCCTTCCTGCCCCCATCCTGGGCTGTGGTCACGACGGACGCGAGTCTGTCAGGGTGGGGAGCGGTCTTCCTCCACCACAGGACTCAGGGAACCTGGACTCCAACAGAGTCCTCCCTTCAGATCAATGTTCTGGAGATAAGGGCAGTGTATCTAGCCCTAAAGGCGTTCCAGCTGTGGCTGGAGGGCAGGCAGATCCGAATTCAGTCGGACAACGCCACGGCGGTTGCGTACATCAACCACCAAGGCGGCACAAGCAGTCGTCAAGCCTTCCAAGAAGTTCGGCGGATTCTGCTGTGGGCGGAAGCCACAGCCTCCACCATCTCCGCAGTTCATATCCCGGGCGTCGAAAACTGGGAAGCAGACTTTCTCAGTCGCCAGGGCATGGACGCAGGGGAATGGTCTCTTCACCCGGACGTGTTTCAAGAGATCTGTTGCCGCTGGGGAACGCCGGACGTCGACCTAATGGCGTCTCGGCACAACAACAAAGTCCCGGCATTCATGGCACGGTCTCAAGATCACAGAGCTCTGGCGGCAGACGCATTAGTTCAGGATTGGTCGCAGTTTCGACTGCCTTATGTATTTCCTCCTCTGGCACTGCTGCCCAGAGTGTTACGCAAGATTAGGTCCGACTGCCGCCGCGCCATCCTCATCGCCCCAGACTGGCCGAGGAGGTCGTGGTACCCGGATCTGTGGCATCTCACGGTGGGTCAACCGTGGGCACTACCAGACCGACCAGACTTGCTGTCTCAAGGGCCATTTTTCCATCTGAATTCTGCGGCCCTCAACCTGACTGTGTGGCCATTGAGTCCTGGCTCCTAGCGTCCTCAGGGTTATCTCAAGATGTCATTGCCACTATGAGACAGGCCAGGAAACCAACGTCCGCCAAGATCTACCACAGGACGTGGAGGATCTTCTTATCCTGGTGCTCGGATCAGGGTTTTACTCCCTGGCCGTTTGCTTTGCCCACTTTTCTGTCTTTCCTTCAATCCGGAATGGACAAGGGTTTGGTCTCTTGGCTCTCTCAAGGGACAAGTATCGGCGCTTTCTGTGTTTTTTCAAAAGCGTCTAGCCAGGCTCCCGCAGGTCCGCACGTTCCTGCAGGGGGTTTGCCACATAGTCCCACCTTACAAGCGTCCGCTAGAACCCTGGGATCTTAACATGGGTGCTAACGGCTCTTCAGAAACCACCTTTCGAGCCGATGCGGGATGTCTCTCTATCACGCCTCTCGCAGAAGGTGGTCTTCCTAGTGGCAATTACACCACTTCGGAGAGTGTCTGAGCTAGCAGCGCTGTCATGCAAAGCCCCCTTCCTGGTGTTTCACCAGGATAAGGTGGTTCTGCGTCCGGTCCTGGAATTTCTCCCTAAGGTGGTATCCCCTTTTCATCTCAATCAGGATATCTCCTTACCTTCCTTTTGCCCTCATCCAGTTCACAATGTGAAAAGGATTTGCACTTGTTAGATCTCGTGAGAGCACTCAGGCTCTACATTTCTCGCACGGCGCCCCTGCGCCGTTCTGATGCGCTCTTTTGTCCTTGTCGCTGGCCAGCGTAAGGGGTCGCAGGCTTCCAAGTCAACCTTGGCTCGGTGGATCAAGGAACCGATTCTTGAAGCCTACCGTTCGTCTGGGCTTCCGATTCCTTCAGGGCTGAAAGCCCATTCTACCAGAGCCGTAGGTGCGTCCTGGGCATTGCGGCACCAGGCTACGGCTCAGCAGGTGTGTCAGGCGGCTACCTGGTCGAGTCTGCACACTTTCACGAAACACTATCAGGTGCATGCCTATGCTTCGGCAGATGCCAGCCTAGGTAGGCGAGTCCTTCAGGCGGCGGTTGCCCACCTGTAAGAGGGGGCCGTTTTACGGCTCTTTTTATCGAGGTATTCTTTTACCCACCCAGGGACTGCTTTTGGACGTCCCAATTGTCTGGGTCTCCCAATGGAGCGACAAAGAAGAAGGGGAATTTTGTTTACTTACTGTAAATTCCTTTTCTTCTAGCTCCTATTGGAGACCCAGCACCCGCCCTGTTCCCTTCGGGCTGTTGTTCTTTTGTGTACACATGTTGTTCATGTTGAATTGTTCTTTGGTTCATGGTTTTCAGTTCTCCGAACATCCTTCGGATTGAGTTTACCTTAGACCAATTTATAAGTTTCCTCCTTCCTGCTTTGGCACCAAAACTGATGGGCCCGTGATGCACGGGAGGGTGTATAGGCAGAGGGGAGGGGTTACACTTTTTAAAGTGTAATACTTTGTGTGGCCTCCGGAGGCAGAAGCTATACACCCAATTGTCTGGGTCTCCCAATAGGAGCTAGAAGAAAAGGAATTTACGGTAAGTAAACAAAATTCCCTTCTTTGCTCGTACGGCAAAGCTTGCTTGTAAACTGAGTTACAAATTTACAGCAAGCTTTGCTCGTTAAGCGGAATACTCGCTAACTGGGTTACTCGTTAACAGAGGTTCCACTGTATATAGTTTCAACAAAAAAAAACAAAAAAACACCAAACCATAGGTACTCGATTACTGCTACCATGTTTCTCTGAAAATAACTCCTAACTGCACAATTTCTTGAGGTCCCCACTCTCTTAGGGACCCCAACGTTTGTATTCTGAGGTTATGATTGTTTAAGGACCTTTGGTGACTTCAGTCATGTGACCAAAGGTCTTTTAATTGCTGGAGACTAAAGCTGAAGAGGAGACAAACGTGTGTGTTAGTAAGATGGAGAGATAGTTAATTAAATAGGAGAGATAGATAATGAATTGAATGATGGGCAGTTAATAAATAAGAGATATAGAGGTGGAGGATAGATAATAAGTAGATGGATAGATATGCATGGGTTACACACTGGGTCTGGAGAGTTATGTTGATGTGCCAGAATGCGGTATGACTATATTTGAATAAATGTTGATTTTTGTTTGGCTCAAGAATACATGTGGATTGCTGTTATGGTGAAAAAAGAAATTAGCCATCCACCAACAAATAAATAAATACGTAGCCCATGTTTCGGTGCAAAAAATAATGTAAGACCCTGTCTTATTTTCAGAGAAACACTGTATATGTTTAGTATCCTAAAGACCACCATACACATTAGACAGCCACCTCTCCCAACTCTCAAGCACAGGACCACTCGTCCAAGAGGGTCACTGGAAGACTTCCGGTGGCGGCATATCTCCTTGCTAAACAAAAGGATTGGCCTGGGAAATTGAGACTGCCGAATCCTCCTCCTCCTCGATATCCCCCCTCCCTGGTATACATTACTGCTGGTAGATCCCACCGACATCAACATCAATCTGTGTAACGAGACCATAATAATCACTTCCAGTATCAATTTTAAGGGTTATTCTCAAATTTCAAAGTGAATAAAGGCCCAGTCACACCAGCGATCCCAACAACGATACAACCTGATAGGGATCGCTGGTAAGTTGCTAGGAGGTCGCTGGTGAGATGTCACACTAAGTGACGCTCCAGCGATCCCACCAGCAACCTGACCTGGCAGGGATATCTGGAGCATCGCTACACGTGGAAGTGATGCTGCGCTTGGTAACTAAGGTAAACATCGGGTAACCAACTCGATATTTACCTTGGTTACCAGCGCACACCGCTTAGCGCTGGCTCCCTGCACACCTAGCCACAGTACACATCGGTTAATTACCCGATGTGTACTCTGCTACGTGTGCAGGGAACAGGAGCCGGCACTGGCAGTGTGAGAGCGGCGGACGCTGGTAACGAAGGTAAATATCGGGTAACCAAGGGAAGGGCTTCTTGGATACCCGATGTTTACTGTGGTTACCAGAGTCCGCAGAAGCCGGCTCCTGCTCACTGCACATTTAGTTGTTGCTCTGTCGCTGTCACACACAGCGATGTGCGCTTCACAGCGGGAGAGCAACAACTAAAAAATGGCCCAGGACATTCAGCAACAACCAACAACCTCACAGCAGGGGCCAGGTTGTTGCTGGATGTCACACGCAGAAACATCGCTAGCAAGTTGTGCCTCAGCAGCGATGTTGCTAGCGATGTTGCTTAGTGTGACGGTACCTTAAGGGAAAGATTCCCCAACTGCCTTGAGTTTGACCTCTGGGACCCCCACAGATACTGATAAATGGATCTCTGAAGAGCTGTGTGTGAGTGGAGGGGTGGTCCATCATTCATTCTTCAAGGGAACACCGGAGAAGGCGGAGCGCAGCTTTCTGCTTATCTTTGGCACTGCCATAAGATTCTCCCGGGGACCTTCAAAGCCCTGGTTCTCATTTTTGGTGGGAGCTTCAGCGCTTGGGCCCACAGTGATAGGCAAGTTATTCCATATCATGAATAGGGGATAATTTTCAACACTTGAGAATATTATAAATTGCGAAATCCACATAAAAAAATCCACTGCACAAAGTGACAAATGCTGAAGCAAACGGCGAACATCCACCGCACAGATCATTTTTTGCTGCTGATCTTCTCCACAGAATGTGAATGTGATTTTCTTCTCTGACAATAGGAAGGTCTTTCCCGAGATTATTCTTGAATTAATATTGAAAACGTTTTTTTTTTTTTGTTTGTTTTTTTTTTATATGTTAAGTCACTTTTGGTTTCCATAGTTGATTTATGTGAAATACTTTTTCTTTCTCCTCCTCCAGTACATGGAGAAGGAAGATGCGGTGAATATATTACAATTCTGGTTGGCCGCTGACAACTTCCAGTCTCAACTTGCTGCCAAAAATGGACAGTATGATGGACAGGAGGCACAGAACGACGCCATGATCCTCTATGATAAGTAAGACCTGGATCGTCTACTAAATATGGTTAAATAAAATGGGAGTGGTTATTGTGCAGATATGGTCAGTTATAGGACTATTCTATTAAATGGGTCTGATTTAGAAATATTTTCAAGATACATATAACTTTACTGTGTTTTGTTTGAGTGCACCAATATGTCTTTTTACTGACGTTATGTATTAACCCCACAACAACCGCGGGCCGTAAAATTACGTCCTAGCGGTCATGATGTTAATCCCCCCGCAGCTACCGCAGTGGGGGAGGGGGGGTAGGATCCGCGCACATGTCAGCTGATTTATACAGCTGACGTGTGCCTACCAGGTACGAGCAGATCCTCCCGTATCTGTGAACCCCTTAAATGCCGTTTACTGACCGCCCGACACCTGAAGTCACCTGACGGGATCATGTGGATCCAATGGTTGTCTTGGTAGTACAGGGTCCTGTGATGACTCCTTTAGCTCACATAACTCACTTGCTGTCTCACTTGCTGTCTCACTTGCTGTCTCACTTGCTGTCTCACTTGCTGTCTCACTTGCTGTCTCACTTGCTGTCTCACTTGCTGTCTCATCCGTCCGAGAGCTGTGAGATAGGAGATGAGCATCAGCAGATATGGAAGAGCGATCAGATTGCTGATTCTTATCGTCCCCTAGCCGGACTAGTAAAATAAGAAAAAAAAGTTAAAAAAAAGTTTTGAAAAATTAAAAATAAAAAAAAACCTTAAAGTTCAAATCACCCCCTTTCGCCTTATTGAAAATTAAAGGGTTAAAAAAAATATACACACATTTGGTATTGCCGCATTCAGAAATGCCCGATCTATCAAAATATAAAATTAATCTGATCGGTAAACTGCGTCGCTTCAAAAAAAAAATTCCGCCCTCCAAAATTATTTTTTTTGGTCGCCACAAATTTTGCGCAAAATGCAAAAACAGGCGATCAAAACGTAGAATTTGCGCAAAAACGGTACCGTTAAAAACAGCTCGAGACGCAAAAAATAAGTCACTGAGCCATAAATCCCAAATAGTGAGAACGCTACGGGTCGTGGAAAATGGCGCAAAACGTACGCCACTTGTGATTTTTTTCAACCCCTTAGATAAAAGTAAACTTATTCATGTTTGGTGTCTACGAACTCTCACCGTCCTGAGGCATCACAACAACACATCAGTTTTACCATATAGTGAACACGGAGAATAAAATATCTCAAAAACCATAGTGCAAGCAGTTTGGTTTTTTTTTTGCCATTTTCCAGTACACTATATGGGAAAACTCATGATTTCATTTAAAGGTACAACTGGTTCCGCAAAAAACGAATCCTCACATGCCTATATTGACGGAATAATAAAAAAAAAAAAAGTTACGGCTCTCGGAAGAAGGGTGGCGAAACAAAAACCGGAAAGCGCAAAATCAGCCAGTCGTGAAGGGGTTAAAATAGCTTTACACTACAGGCGACACCCTGCTGCATCAGTCACGATCGGGGTTGGCCCAGTTTCACTTCAAAGCTGCATAGGTTCCTAAAAAAAAAAAAATTAAATAGGTTTCCTTGAAAAATTACTGCTTTAATATATAAAAAGACAGCGCGACCTAAATTTACAATTAACATAAAGAGTAATGTGTCACGAAAAACAATCAAAACCACTGGGATATGGCGAAGCATTCCAGAGTTATTGCCACATAAAGTGACACGTATATAACCTATAAAAAATTCCGCAGACTACTTATGACTAAAATACGCTTTATATTCTTTAATAAATGCAATCCGTTAATATACTGTGCATATTACAATACAGACCCCATAACTGGGTAAGGGGGCCACGGCACGGTACACAGAATATAAAGGAGGCCTCACACATGATATACTACAGGCTAATACAGGGTTTACAATGTAAATTATAGCACTTGACCCGTTGGAGAAACAATCAGAGGCGGCTCGGTATAATATAGCAGTACAATCAAAGGCAACCAACAAAGTGTGCGCATGCTGCGTTTTTTGCCGCAGTTTTGTCGCGGTTTTTGCTGCAGAAAAGGTGCGGTTTTTGTTCATAACCTTTCTACAGTCCTTCCCCAACAAAACCTATGGAAAATCCAAAATGCTTTGCTCGCACTTTTTTTTTTCTTCCCCTATAGGTTTTGCTGCAGTATTTCTGCATCAAAAAATAATGTGCATGTCTCCTTTTCGGCAGGTACCTGCGTTTTTTGCCATAGATAATGGTAAAAAACCGCAGGGACCCACCTGCGGAAAAAACGCAACAAACCGTGGCAAAACAGCATGCGATTTTTGGGTGCGTTTTGCCGCGAGTGTGGGTACAGATTTTTCTTAAGAAAATCAAATTTCCTAGTGCGCACGGGGCCTAATAGTGTCTGCAGGGCTGCTATCTAAAATATTAAGGTAAAAACAAAATTAAAGAGCAGTAAATGAAGGATTGGGGTCAGTAATCTGCAGCTTGTTTTGCTTCTGATCATAATTTGAAGGCTGGGGTTACACCACAGCTTGTGACCTCGGGAGATGAGATCGCAGTCTTGTGCCGCTAAAGTCGCTTCTAATGATATAAGTGTCTTTGTGCTGAAAGTCAGAAGCTTCGGGATTTTTTTTTTTTGTCAAGTGATGGTCGCTATAAATTTCGGATAGTAAACAAGCAGGGTCACGATCATCAGCATTGATCTAGCCGTGCAGCATTGTGATCTGGTGTTGTGGGGGACACAAATTGCCTTCTAGAGTACAGACCAAAAGTTTGGACACACCTTCTCATTCAAAGAGTTTTCTTTATTTTCATGACTCTAAAAATTGTAGATTCACATTAAAGACATCAAAACTATGAATGAAAACATGTGGAATGAAATACTTAAAGTGTGAAACAACTGAAAATATGTCTTATATTCTAGGTTCTTCAAAGTAACCACCTTTTGCTTTGATTACTGCTTTGCACACTCTAGGCATTCTCTTGATGAGCTTCAGGAAGTAGTCACAGGAAATGGTCTTCCAACAGTTTTGAAGGAGTTCCCAGAGATACTTAGCACTTGTTGGCCCTTTTGCCTTCACTCTGCGGTCCAGCTCACCCCAAACCATCTCGATTGGGTTCAGGTCTGGTGACTGTGGAGGCCAGATCATCTGGCGTAGCACCCCATCACTCTCCTTCTTAGTCAAATAGCCCTTACACAGCCTGGAGGTGTGTTTGGGGTCATTGGCCTGTTGAAAAATAAATGATGGTCCAACTAAACGCAAACCAGATGGAATAGCACACCGCTGCAAGATGCTGTGGTAGCCATGCTGGTTCAGTATGCCTTCAATTTTGAATAAATCCCCAACAGTGTCACCAGCAAAGCACCCCCACACCATCACACCTCCATGCTTCATGGTGGGAACCAGCCATGTAGAATCCATCCGTTCACCTTTTCTACAAAGACA
This sequence comes from Anomaloglossus baeobatrachus, assembly GCF_048569485.1. Taxonomy (NCBI): domain Eukaryota; kingdom Metazoa; phylum Chordata; class Amphibia; order Anura; family Aromobatidae; genus Anomaloglossus; species Anomaloglossus baeobatrachus. The sequence continues at coordinate 94,098,541 of NC_134354.1, read as the reverse complement.
CGGTGGTTGGATCTAAAGATCACAAATTTGGAGTCATCAGACCAAAGCACAGATTTCCACTGGTCTAATGTCCATTCCTTGTGTTCTTTAGCCCAAACAAGTCTCTTCTGCTTGTTGTCTGTCCTTAGCAGTGGTTTCCTAGCAGCTATTTTACCATGAAGGCCTGCTGCACCTCTTAACAGTTGTTCTACAGATGAGAATGTGTGTCCAAACCTTTGGTCTGTACTGTAGTTCAAGCTATATTAAAAAAATGTACGCAAGTTAAAGGAAAGCCATTAAGGTAAAAAGCTCCCTATATATAACCTGGTCAATTAAACGGATCATCACTATAAGTTTTCTGCTGGCCCGACACTCCCGCTGTGGCCAGATGTAAACCTTGTACGGAGCAGAACAGCACAGCTCCATAGTGTTCAATGACTGCCGGGTGCTGCAGAACAGCTCCTATTCTCTTCAATATCTCTTCTGCAGCATCCCACAATGCTCTCTATATAGTGTAAGGAGCTGTGCTGTTCATCTTCGTACAGTTTATATCCTACTACTGTCAAAGGTGAGAACGGCTGATCGGTGAGGGTGTGCTGGGCTGTCTGACCCGCATCATCCTAAGCCAGTTTAACACATGTGAAACACGTACCATACTCATATCGAAATACCCACCCTGACTCAACTACTTCATATAGGCCTATGAGGCATCTCCTATTCAGATTCAGAGACCTCGCCTGACCCAACTACTCACATAGGCCTATGAGGCATCTCCTATTCAGATCCAGAGACCTCGCCTGACCCAACTACTCACATAGGCCTATGAGGCATCTCCTATTCAGATCCAGAGACCTCGCCTGACCCAACTACTCACATAGGCCTATGATGCATCTCCTATTCAGATCCAGAGACCTCGCCTGACCCAACTACTCACATAGGCCTATGAGGCATCTCCTATTCAGATCCAGAGACCTCGCCTGACCCATCTACTCACATAGGCCTATGAGGCATCTCCTATTCAGATCCAGAGACCTTGCCTGACCCAACTACTCACATAGGCCTATGAGGCATCTCCTATTCAGATCCAGAGACCTCGCCTGACCCAACTACTCACATAGGCCTATGAGGCATCTCCTATTCAGATCCAGAGACCTCGCCTGACCCAACTACTCACATAGGCCTATGAGGCATCTCCTATTCAGATCCAGAGACCTTGCCTGACCCAACTACTTCCCATAGGCCAAAGAGGCATCTAGTTCAGATCCAGAGACCCAATGATCAGGCTGGGTTTTCCTGCACATGCACAGTCCATTTCTTTGTCGCTCCTAATTGGGAGACCCAGACAATTGGGTGTATAGCTATGCCTCCGGAGGCCACACAAAGTATTACACTAAAAGTGTAAAGCCCCTCCCCTTCAGCCTATACACCCCCCGTACTGCTACGGGCTCATCAGTTTTTATGCTTTGTGCGAAGGAGGTCAGACATCCACGCATAGCTCCACAGCTTAGTCAGCAGCAGCTGTTGACTATGTCGGATGGAAGAAAAGAGGGCCCATAACAGGGCCCCCAGCATGCTCCCTTCTCACCCCACTCTTGTCGGCGGTGTTGTTAAGGTTGAGGTATCCATTGCGGGTACGGAGGCTGGAGCCCACATGCTGCTTTCCTTCCCCATCCCTCAATTAGGGCTCTGGGTGAAGTGGGATCCCATCGGTCTCCAGGCACAGGAGACCGTGCTCCATCCACAGCTCCTGAGGACCCTGCTGGATAGGAGCCGAGTATCGTTCAGGGACATGGCCCTGCTACTTGGAGGTACTCTGTGTCCCCGTGGGGACCGCGCACAGCAACACTCCAGCATTGCTGGGTGTGCTAGTGCACCGGGGACAGCAGCGCTGGCTGCATTTGTGCCACTATACACTTCAGCGTCGCTGAGTGTGTTTGTGTCTTTCTTCCCGCCCCCAGCCCTGCCAGTCAGGGGAAGGGCGGGACGCTGTACAGGTCGGCAGCACTGAGGACTGGAGCATGCTTTGCATACTCCACCCCCCTCACTCTGCACAGTGGGGCACCAGTTCCCGCACTTTTCTGGGTCACGCCCACGGCTCCCTCCTCTCCCCAGGACGCTGGCAGCCATTCCTCTCATGTGGTGCTGGCCCCACTAGTGCAGAAGTGTATTTATAGTTTATATGATTATAGTCTATACTTTACACTGTAGGGTGCACTGTTGATTTGTGGCTATATACCCTCCTGTATTGCTCAGAGGAGACAACAGCATGTCGTCCACAAATAGCAAGGGTGCCAAGGCACAGACTTACTATGCTGCCTGTGCAGCATGTACGGCTATACTGCCGGCAGGTTCCACTGACCCTCATTGTGTGCAATGCTGGGCCCCTGTGGCACTTTCTCAGCCGGAGCCTCTGCTAAGGGTGGCCCAGGGAGAACCACCTGTTAACACTGTCCAGGTGACAGGGACGGAGTTTGCAGTTTTTACTGAAAGACTTTCTGAGACTATGCCTAAGATATTAGAAGCCTTGCAGTCCAGGCCGGCATCTCAAGCCAGGGGCACTGTGGAATCATTGTCCCCTGGTCCCCCACAGTTGGAACAGCAATGTCCTCCCGGGGTGTCTCATGGATCCCAGGGTGAGGTCTCTGACACGGACCGCAGCCCCAGACCGACTAAGCGAGCTCGCTATGAAATTCCCTCGACATCATCACAATGTTCAGGGTCTCAGCGAGAGGACTCTCTGTATGATGAAGCGGAGGTAGCTGATCAGGATTCTGATCCTGAAGCCGCTCTCAACCTTGATACTCCTGATGGGGATGCCATAGTGAATGATCTTATTGCGTCCATCAATGAAATGTTGGATATTTCTCCCTCAGCTCCTCCTGTGGAGGAGTCAGCTTCTCAGCAGGAGAAATTCCGTTTCAGGTTTCCCAAGCGTACAAAGAGTATGTTTCTGGACCACTCTGACTTCAGAGAGGCAGTCCAGAAACACCGAGCTTATCCAGATAAGCGTTTTTCCAAGCGCCTTAAGGATACACGTTACCCTTTTCCCCCTGACGTGGTCAAGGGCTGGACTCAGTGTCCCAAGGTGGATCCTCCTGTCTCCAGACTGGCGGCTAGATCCATAGTTGCAGTGGAAGATGGAGCTTCACTCAAGGATGCCACTGACAGACAGATGGAGCTCTGCTTGAAATCCATCTATGAAGCTATCGGCGCGTCTTTTGCTCCAGCATTCGCAGCCGTATGGGCACTCCAAGCTATCTCAGCTGGTCAGGTGCAAATTGACGCACTCACACGTACGTCTGCGCCGCAGGTGGCGTCCATAACCTCTCAAACGTCGGCATTTGCGTCCTACGCTATTAATGCTGTCCTGGACTCTGAGACCCGTACGGCGGTTGCAGCCGTCAATTCGGTGGCAATACGCAGGGCCTTGTGGCTGCGGGAATGGAAGACAGATTCGGCTTCCAAAAAGTGCTTAACTGGATTGCCATTTTCTGGCGACCGTTTGGTGAGAGATTGGATGAAATCATCAAACAATCCAAGGGAAAGGAAACATCCTTACCCCAGGCCAAACCAAAAACACCCCAACAGAGGAGGGGACAGTCGAGGTTTCGGTCCTTTCGGGGTACGGGCAGGTCCCAATTCTCCTCGTCCAAAATGCCTCAGAAGGATCAGAGGAACTCCGACGCATGGCGGTCTAAATCACGCCCTAAAAAGACCGCCGGAGGTGCCGCTACCAAGGCGGCTTCCTCATGACTTACGGCCTCCTCACACCGCATCCTCGGTCGGTGGCAGGCTCTCCCGCTTTTGCGACACCTGGCTGCCACAAGTAAAAGACCGTTGGGTGAGAGACATTTTGTCTCACGGTTACAGGATAGAGTTCAGCTCTCGTCCTCCGACTCGATTCTTCAGAACATCTCCGCCTCCCGAGCGAGCCGAGGCTCTTCTGCAGGCGGTGGGCATTCTGAAGGCAGAAGGAGTGGTGGTCCCGGTTCCTCTTCAGCAACAGGGTCACGGTTTCTACTCCAACCTGTTTGTGGTTCCAAAGAAGGACGGGTCCTTCCGTCCTGTTTTGGACCTAAAACTGCTCAACAAACACGTAAGGACCAGGTGGTTCCGGATGGAATCCCTCCGCTCCGTCATCGCCTCAATGTCCCAAGGAGATTTCCTAGCATCGATCGATATCAAGGATGCTTATCTCCACGTACCAATTGCTCCAGAGCATCAGCGCTTCTTGCGCTTCGCCATAGGAGACGAACACCTTCAGTTCGCGGCACTGCCGTTCGGCCTGGCGATAGCCCCAAGGGTTTTCACCAAGGTCATGGCTACAGTAGTTGCGGTCCTCCACTCTCAGGGTCACTCAGTGATACCTTACTTAGACGATCTGCTGGTCAAGGCACCCTCTCAAGAGGCATGCCAACACAGCCTCAACGTTACTCTGGAGATTCTCCAGAGTTTCGGGTGGATCATCAATTTTCCAAAGTCAAATCTGACACCGGTCCAATCACTGACATATCTTGGCATGGAGTTTCATACTCTTCCAGCGATAGTGAAGCTTCCGCTGGACAAACAGCGTTCACTACAGACAGGAGTACAATCTCTCCTTCAAGGTCGGTCACACCCCTTGAGGCGCCTCATGCACTTCCTGGGGAAGATGGTGGCAGCAATGGAAGCAGTCCCTTTCGCGCAGTTTCACCTGCGTCCTCTTCAATGGGACATCCTACGCAAGTGGGACAGGAGGCCGACGTCCCTAGACAGGAACGTCTCCCTCTCTCAAGCAACCAAAGCTTCCCTTCGGTGGTGGCTTCTTCCCACCTCATTATCGAAAGGAAAATCCTTCCTACCCCCATCCTGGGCGGTGGTCACGACGGACGCGAGCCTGTCAGGGTGGGGAGCAGTTTTTCTCCACCACAGGGCTCAGGGTACGTGGACTCAGCAAGAGTCCTCACTTCAGATCAATGTTCTGGAGATCAGGGCAGTGTATCTTGCCCTAAAAGCGTTCCAGCAGTGGCTGGAAGGCAAGCAGATCCGAATTCAGTCGGACAACTCCACAGCGGTGGCTTACATCAACCACCAAGGTGGGACACGCAGTCGGCAAGCCTTCCAGGAAGTCCGGAGGATTCTGCTGTGGGTGGAAGCCACAGCATCCACCATATCCGCAGTTCACATCCCGGGCGTAGAAAACTGGGAAGCAGACTTTCTCAGTCGCCAGGGCATGGACGCAGGGGAATGGTCCCTTCACCCGGACGTGTTTCAGGAGATCTGTTGCCGCTGGGGGATGCTGGACGTCGACCTAATGGCGTCACGGCACAACAACAAGGTCCCAACATTCATGGCTCGATCTCAAGATCACAGAGCTCTGGCGGCAGACGCCTTAGTTCAGGATTGGTCGCAGTTTCAGCTTCCTTATGTGTTTCCTCCTCTGGCTCTGTTGCCCAGAGTGTTACGCAAGATAAGGGCCGACTGCCGCCGCGCCATCCTCGTCGCTCCAGACTGGCCGAGGAGGTCGTCGTACCCGGATCTGTGGCATCTCACGGTCGGCCAACCGTGGGCACTGCCAGACCGACCAGATTTGCTATCTCAAGGGCCGTTTTTCCATCTGAATTCTGCGGCCCTCAACCTGACTGTGTTGCCATTGAGTCCTGGATCCTAGCGTCTTCAGGATTATCTCAAGAGGTCATTGCCACTATGAGACAGGCTAGGAAACCAACGTCCGCCAAGATTTCCTCCCTAAGGTGGTATCCCCTTTTCATCTCAATCAGGACATCTCCTTACCCTCGTTTTGTCCTCATCCAGTTCACCAATGTGAAAAGGATTTGCACTTGTTAATCTGGTGAGAGCACTCAGACTCTACATTTCTCGTACGGCGCCCCTGCGCCGCTCCGATGCACTCTTTGTCCTTGTCGCTGGCCAGCGTAAAGGGACACAAGCTTCCAAATCAACCCTGGCTCGGTGGATCAAGGAACCAATTCTCGAAGCTTACCGTTCCTCGGGGCTTCCGGTTCCCTCAGGACTAAAGGCCCATTCTACCAGGGCCGTGGGAGCGTCCTGGGCCTTGCGACACCAGGCTACGGCTCAGCAGGTGTGTCAGGCAGCTACCTGGTCGAGCCTGCACACTTTCACAAAACACTATCAGGTGCATACCTATGCTTCGGCAGATGCCAGCCTAGGTAGGCGAGTCCTTCAGGCGGCAGTTGCCCACCTGTAGGACGGAGCCGTTACGGCTCTATTATGAGGTATTATTTACCCACCCAGGGACTGCTTTTGGACGTCCCAATTGTCTGGGTCTCCCAATTAGGAGCGACAAAGAAGAAGGGAATTTTGTTTACTTACCGTAAATTCCTTTTCTTCTAGCTCCAATTGGGAGACCCAGCACCCGCCCCTGTTTTTGTATACACATGTTGTTCATGTTAAATGGTTTCAGTTCTCCGATATTCCTTCGGATTGAATTTACTTTAAACCAGTTTATAATTTTTTCCTCCTTCTGGCTTTTGCACCAAAACTGATGAGCCCGTAGCAGTACGGGGGGTGTATAGGCTGAAGGGGAGGGGCTTTACACTTTTAGTGTAATACTTTGTGTGGCCTCCGGAGGCATAGCTATACACCCAATTGTCTGGGTCTCCCAATTGGAGCTAGAAGAAAAGGAATTTACGGTAAGTAAACAAAATTCCCTTCTTTTCATGGACATATAGCAGATATACAGTCAGGAAAGGCTTCTAGTCTCTTCTAGTAAAATGTACTGTATATACAACCAATATAGAGTTGTCAGCCACGTCACTCTATGTATGATTTAAGATAAAGTTCCTGATCCAGTAAGACAGATGTTTCATACTCCGGTCTTAATGAGGGTGTGCAGGAGTAAGATGCGCCTACTTCATAAAAAGGAGCACTCCGCTAGTTGTCGCATCTTATGAGATACGTTCGTCTCCGTGCACCTTCCCAGAAATATTACTACAGATGGGAAGTAGAGTAAAATTTCTGGCATTAGAAGCTCCACCACGTGTCACAAATTTGATACTCGGGCATACCCGTGCCCTGTCCTGCCCTGGATCCTCCTGTGCTCGGTGCATTTTGGCGGCCCTTCATAAATCTGGCTAGAAAATGCCAAGTCTGAAAAATTCTGCGACACTTCAAAGTGTTTTAATCCAGTTTTCTGGCGTAAACACTTGCATGAATCGGCCACAAGATATATATTTGGGATACCAAGTTAGGGGTCCATATTTACCGTCAATGTTTCCGTCCCTGTCTGACCTTAGTCACGGCCTGTGTTGGCGTAATCTCGCTAATATCCCATGGACATGCGACACTGAGTTATATTGATGATCTTTCTGAAGAATTGGTGACTAGGTAGGGGTACACCCCTTTGGGGTCTGTGACGTACCTGACATGCTTTGTGTGTTATTCGGATCACCTGGACATCAAACCACAGCATTCCATATTCTATTTCTTCTTAGCAGAACTCGTCTGAGTGTTGATTATCTTGGCTGTGTATAGTGAATACCGCTATGTAGTATTATATGGCTCAGCAATGTATGTCTTGCAATTTAGGTATTTTTCCCTACAAGCAACGCATCCCTTAGGCTTTGATGATTCTGTGCGGCTGGAAATTGAATCCAACATTTGCCGGGAAGGAGGCCCACTCCCAAACTGCTTCACCACTCCATTACGTCAGGCCTGGACCACCATGGAGAAGGTGAGGGCACGGCACAGATGCACGAGTTCAGTTGTGTAAATGACAGGAGCACAACATCCACTTGTAATACATTATATTTATTATTTTATTATTTATACAATATAGTCTCCGGTTAGGATTTCTTCTGATTCACCAGGCTGAAGTGTTTGTGAATTATTTATGTTCCTCTTGTTAATTAATATCAATTGAATATTGGTATTTCAGGTATTCTTGCCCGGCTTCCTCTCAAGCAATCTGTATTACAAGTACTTGAATGACCTGATTCACTCAGTGAAAGGTGATGATTATAGTTGGACTGGAGCAGGAAATCCCAGTCATGGAAACCAAGGCACTCCCAACCACGAGCCCTACACCGGGACATCGGACATCTCCTCTAATCAGGTCAAGTTATATTCTACATGTATATGGTTATCAGGCTACGTTCCTATGATGAGGTCTTGGTGAGTTTTTGATGCGTATTTTTGCTGTATCAAAAAAAATGCAGCATCTTAAGGCTGCTTTACATGTAGTGATATTGCTAGCGATGTCGCTTGTGAAAGCAGCCGCCCCCGTCGTTTGTGCGTTACGGGCAAATCGCTGCCTGTGGCGCACAATATCGCTAACACGAGTCACAAGCACTTACCTTCCTAGCGACGTCGCTGTGGGAGGCGAACAACCTTTAAGGGGGAAGGTTCGTGCACCGTCACAGCTACGTCACACAGCGGCCCACCAGTAGAAACGGAGGGGCTGGAGAGCAGCCGCATTAACGACACCATCACCTCATTGCCAGAGGACGCAGGTAAGCTGTTCGTCGTTCCTGGGGTGTGACACGTAGCGATGTGTGCTGCCTCAGGAATGACTAACAACCTGCGTCCACAACAACCAAGATTTTGAAAATTAACGATGTGTCAACAATCAACGATTAGGTGAGTATTTTTGATTGTTTACACTCGCTCGTAGCTGTTACACGCAATGACGTTGCTAACAATGCCGGATGTGCGTCACGAATTCCGTGACCCCCGACGACATATCGTTATTTAGCGTGTAAATCCCCCTTTAGACTATGTGCTCACGCTGTGTTTTTTGCCACGTTTTTGCACGTTTTTCGGGTGTGTTTTTGGTCTCAAAACTGCATGCACTTCCTTCCTCAGCAAAGTCTGAGATTTCATTTTTGCTGTCCGCACAGTGCAGTTTTTGTTTGGCTGCGTTTTTGTGTTGACCACAAGGATGCAAGTTGTCAATTTTTTTCTGCGTTTTTGCCACCATTTTTCACCCATGCAATGCATTGGTAAAAACGCAGCAAAAAAACGCACAAAAATGCAAGCGTTTCTTGGAATCCTTTTTACCGCGAGTGTGTGTTTACCTCGAGTGCGTTTTTTTTTTTTTGCCGCTAAAAACACAAAAAACGCTGAATCTTTGTGGTCAGAACAAAAGGCAACGTGCGCACATAGCCTAGTGGATGAGATTCATAGAGCTCTCCTTCCCACTGGGCTTCTTTTTTA